>NC_089527.1:13938730-14023568 GCF_963924715.1 Thunnus thynnus
TATGGGATATAGGGGAGGGACTGTTGCTTCCACTCTCCATCACTAACAAACAGGGAGATGGGCCTGTGGGGGTTACACTGACAGCTACCTCCACTGACCCTGTCAGTGGAGGAAACAATGGCATGCAAGAGCCACAGTGGCATAAAAAAGACCTAGTTTCCTGCATTGCATTGGACTGTATTTTACAGGCAGGTAGGAGTGCGTGGAAAGGAGCAGCACTGGTACATGTGTAAGATATAACATGGATTCAGATGGATCTGTTAACCTAAAACTAAAATATTTGTTACTGTGCATGCATTCAAGTGTAAGAAAAGACCATCTGTTCAGGAAAACTAGCCCATTTAGAGCTACAGCTTTAGTGTCACGGGTGTTATGCATTGTACAAATCAAATACACACAGTAGTTAGTCATCTTAGGTAAAACATTAAGCCATTTCTTAAACAAACACTACCAACAACTCTAAAATACATAGTATGCACAAATCAACACACAGAGTTGCTGATATGACAGTACACAAGAGGAAATAGTCACATGTTAAGACAAATCTCTTTTGCTCAGTTATTATAACAAAGGTATTGTATTAGTAGAAGCAGCGGAGTTGCAGTTGGAGTGATGGTATTACTATAACAAACACGTTCAGCCATTGAGACATTTTAGTGTCATTAAAAACATTATAACAAAAAGTATTTATTACGGAAGCAGAGCATTTAGTTTGCAAAAGCAGCCAAAACAGCACACACCGAGACAGACATTAATTCACTCTGTGCTACAATATAAAGGGATAGTTAACTTAAATCAGTTTTATTTGGTACCTACATACAGCACTGAATGTAAACTGTACAATTCCATGTGAATTTCCATAAAGTTTCTGGTAAATAAAACCAAGAGTATGCTATACAGACACAATAGCTTGGTTTCCATCCACATGCTAACAATGAAAATTATTATGTAAAATGATCAGCTTACAGTAAACATTTAACTTTCAGTATAATTAATTAAGTAATATTTTGATAGGTAAAAATACTTTGTTACCCTACTTTGAACATCAGTCCTCATTTGCTTTTAAATTGGCCGTTCAAAGTATCTTTTACTTTTGTTTGTAGTTACAGCTTACAGTGAGATGGAAACATAGCTATAGAGTCATTACTAACTATCCCTTTAAAAGTCAGTCAAGTGAAGGCCCATCAGTGGTTCTGGAGTTCAATTACTGCTCCCAAGCGGGGCCTTAGCCTCGTTCCACCACCCACCATCCAGAGCCCGAGGAGGCGGACAGGAGCAGGGCGTTAGAGAGTGGTGATCCCCATGGACGGCTCCCATTCTGGGCAAGTGGCCGGTGTGACGTGGACCTCCGTCAGAACCACTCTACTGAGAAACAGCCATGCCCAGCGATGTTAAGACATTAAACTGGATGCCAACAATATGTGTTATGTCTTGGATGATATTTAACACATTTTAGTTGTAAAGGATAAGTCTAAAACATGTATCATTTAGAATACAATGTACAGTAAACATCTACTGCATGTTACATTCAGGAAAGTAAGATACTAAGCTTTCAGTACACTGGACAGTAATTCATGTGTTTTGGACATGGTAACATTTTTTAACAAAATATACAGAAAAACACATATTTAGTGGTCACTTGTGGACAATCCTTTTAGCAAAAAGAACTAACTGTTCTTGGATATAACCATTAATCTTTGGAAGACTTATGCAAGACATCTATCCTGGTTTCTCGATCTATGGAGCAGGGCCAACAGGGTAAAGGGGCCTTCTGGCCCTCCTACTTGTGAGGCTCTTGTGGCTGTCCAAGGGTGCAGTGACAATTGAGAAGCAAACAAAATAAGACACACCACAGCATCAACTCACAACAGTTTTAAATTGAAACACAATATAAGATGAACTTAAAGTTGTGTGCAGGTAAGATAACCTTATTTAATACAGTGTAAAGTTTTAAATGGAATTCCCAATATGTCATGGGATCATGGCAAATGTTCCCACTTTAAGATTTTGTGGGTAGTTAGACAGACAGGTTTTGATGTTTGGAACATTGTGGAAATCAAATGCTTCATTGTAATTATACATTTAAAACACAAAAACATACTAATTAATCTCCTTTGTGCCTTAATGTTGTTGCATTGAGAGTTAATGCATCTGTGTGTCATCTTTTGTATGAATCAAAAAAGTTTGTTATGCTTTTGAATAACCATGCTCTCCTTGTGACAAGAGTAGGAATGTGCTTAAATGAGCTTTTTTCTCATCTTAATCAGATAGGCCTGTTCTTTTAAATGTCAGGGCAGCCACACAGTGATGCAAAAAGAATGCCACAATCTACAAATTTAAACATGAAACACAGGAGGTATGATTACAAATCAGAACCAGAGATAGGCAGCCAACTTCAAGAACATAAACAGAAAAAAAAAAGTCTAAAGTTTCCTTCTGCAGAGTTGAGTCAGCAATTCTCATCACCCCAGAACAAAACCTCTTTGCAGGGTGTTTCAGAACAGTTTACATTGATGTTAAACAGCTTTTCATGAGTAAAGCCAACAAATCTCAAGCACTTTATGCAGTAAGTACAAATCACATTTTAAACAAAATGTGATTTGGCCGGTTACTAGCTGTGGATGTGACATGGTGTCCCATGGTTTCTGACTTCTTGTCTTTTGCTGCCTTTTCTGGTTGTTTTGGTGACAATGACAACAGTGGAGTCGACATTAACCTGTGTTCTTGTGTATTATTTATATTGATTTCTGCTTTAACTCAATGTTGTTTTCTTTTTGTATCATTATTATAGACTGCTGTCTCTAAGCCAAATAGCATTAAAGCTTTAAACCTTTACTCCACTTGACATGTGGACAGGAACCCTTTCAATATCAAAGAGCAGACAGGACCATCCTTGAACAGTGGTAATCATCTCATTCGTTGCTGTGTCAGTCCAGTGTCCTTGGAAGGGTTGAATGAGCACAAAGCTTGTGCAATAGAAAACTTAACTGAAAACTAGACTGTTACTGAACTCACCAAGCTTTGGCTCACTTTAAATACAGTATTTGTCAAGACGATAGGATGTACTGTAAAGTATTTCTTCATTTTACTTCATTTGTCCAGCAGATTAGGTCAAGTGTGTCACTTTCTACCTGACATGAACTTTGCATGCACTTTGTCCAGATGAAGAAAATTCTTCAAATGATGCGGTATTTCCCAGTCAGTCTATCCTATCCCGCCGCGAAAAAAGACTTCAATTACTCCGGCAGATGAGTCAGCACACTGCAGCCAAGTATGATTGCTGTTCCTCAGAGGTCAGAGCACTGCCAAGCCTTGTGCTGAATATCAAGGACTAGATTAAGACTGTATGAATCAATAGAGCAATCTATACTGAGCAATGCATAGTCTCAGCCATAAGACTGCTAGCCTTGTAGCTGAGCTAGCCTTGGATGCCATAGCCTCAGCCTTCAGTGGATTAATACTGCAATGACCCAATTCAGCATCTAGCTTCAGGAAATATGTAGGCCCATGTGATTTCTGCAAGTGCAAGATTACCAGCTGTGTGTAGAGTAAACAACAACGGTACTCAAGTAAAAGCATAGTTACTTTATAATAATATTTACTCAAGTAGAAGTAAAAGTACTCAGAAAAAAAATAACTACTTGGGTAAAAGTAGAAAAGTATCTCATACAAAACTACTCAAGTAGTGAGTAACTTCATTAGATACAATTTATTACATAAATTTCACTTATTTTCAAAAAATACATCTTGAAACCATAATACATGAATGTATTACAACGCATCCTCAACAAGTAATAACAAATGTGAAGTGCACATATATTGTTGAGATAGTTTGGATTTTTTGAAGTAGGGTTGTAGGAGGTACTTATTCATAGTCAGTGTACCTGCAGTAGATGGGGGTCGGCACACCCCCAGTTTGGAGAAGCAGGCAGGAACAGCCTACCAGCATAGAAGCTAAGCAATGTACTGTCCATCAGATGGCCCATTCCTTTGGCCCTACATTTTTTCAACCGTAGGGCTTTCATTTTTCTATGCAAACCATGCACTGCATTATGCTGCAGATCAGTTGTTTGGGTCAGAAAGTGCAGTGGCAATATCAGAAAGCTGTTATGCGGCATAATACAGTGTGATACAATCTAGATATCGATACAATCACTGTTGTGTGTGTGAGCTCAGCTGAATATAAAAATTATTTATAGCTAAATGTATCAGTAAAAATAGCAAGAAATGTAGCCCAATGTAACAGAGTAGAAGTACATTTATTTTATCGCAAATGTACTCGAAAAAGAGTAAAAAGTGTTCTGCAATACATGTAAAGGAGTAAATGTAATACGTTACGACCCACCTCTGAAGATAACTCTGGTGCAGTTTATCTGTGATGTATTTTGTCAATAACCAATGCACAGTAAGTTTCCACCTAGTCTGCACTGGTCACATAATGTAAGTGGACCACTCATGGAGTGGATGCTGTGACCATACGTTTTCATTAAGGTAACCGACACCTGATCCGTTGACAGATGTCAAGTTGACGGATTCTATTCATTTTCTATGGAGACCAGGAGATCCAGCCGCACAGTGCATGATGGATACATCACGGCGAGCTGACGGACCAATCACCATATCTGAATTTGCATAATCACGACTCAACTTCACCTTTATGCAAATGAGTCTGTCCAGCGCAACGCACCTGGCTCACAAAACTCAGATCAAACTGTCAAACTAAGCAGTGCTGATCAAATATGAATCAAGATTCTGTTACTGCAATTCTCACCTAAAATGTTTTCAGAAACATATTTTAGTGCACTGTTTAACTGTAATATGAGAAAGTTTATGACCTGGCTGCCATGTTGAAAATGGACGCAGCAAAACCAAGCACCACCCAACTCGTAGTACGTCACCCACCACATCACCACCAGCCAGAGTGTTTACTGGTCCAGATGCGTCTTTGCCAGAGTTTGTGAGTCTACACCATAAGTCGTGCATATGTGCCGTAGAGTTCAAGCGTACAAGTGTAAAACTAGACCTGTCTTCTATTTTTGTTTTGTAACATGGGGACTGAAGAGAACCTCTTTATTGATTCAACATATTCATTGATAAAATGGCATGAAAAATGTCTGGAGAAAAAAAAAAAAAAGTTTGTATAGTACGTCCGCTTGAATGTAACACAAAAAATTACGTAACCTGTAGATCAGTAATGTGAAACTGAAAGGGGAACAATGCTAGAGAAAATCATAAGAAATTGCAAGTTGGTTTCTAATATATTAAAACTCTCACACTGTTAATGGTTTTGGAAGTTACTGACAGGAGCTGGCTCCAGCACTGGCCGCCACTCCCCAACTGCCCCCACTGCTGCCATCACCACAGTAAATGGCTGCTTTGATCACAATGATTAGAAATGTCCAATTATTTACCCGGTCACATACCACATCAATTAACTAGCAGCAGGCCAACAGTGTGAGGGAGAAAGATAGAGAGGCAGGGAGAGAGGGGGAGAGAGAGAAAGGAAGTTTTTAATAATAACAAGTAAATATTAAAGAAGTCAGCTGTCCTTAATTGTCCCTTGTAGCAGCTCTCTCAAGACTGAGCCTAAAATACCTGATCCACTTTCTCAAAACCTTTGTCAGCCTGAGGATCCTATCAGTAGATCCAGGCATATAATCTGTGTCTCTGGTACTCTCCTTTATCTAGTGACATTGACTCATGAAACCATATAGTATGCTATGGCATATTCTCTGCCTCTAATATAACCAAAACCTATCAAAAATGTCCTCATACAAATTGTGTACACCCAACAACATATACATTGTATACAACCCAAAACATTTATACACAAATAATTTGAGGGGAACCATAATTGCTGGATTCTATTAACTGTCAACATTTTTTCCCATTTATGTAGGCTATGTGTGACTTATATCACTTATATCCCGTCTTGTGCTTGAAGTCAATGTTGACTTTAATATTTAACCAAAACTGTAATTCAGCTGTTATGTTTAGGGTGTTGCAATCATGGAAATTTTAATCATCCTTTCTTAGCAAAAACAAAAATACACACACATTATATTACATAAGAGAAGAACACCATAATTACCACGATTAAATAAGAAAACAACATATAGACATTACATTATGTTTTGAATATGTATTTTTCTTTATATAATACCATTTTTAATTTGAATACAAAATCTAATTTCCGGTTTATTAATGGATATTCTCAGTAAATGGAACAGTCTGCCGCATGTGAACTGAGCAATGTTTAGCTGTTTTTTCTCAGCTCACTGGCTTGATGCACCTCAACATTATGTAAAGGATGCATGTTTGTTTTGTTTGTTTGTATGTATATGTGTGGATATATACAGAGCAACGAAGAAAATGTCTTTTAGTCATTGTTTGAATTATTAAGACCGAGAAAAGTGTAAAAATATATACAATGTTGAAGATGTGCTAAGTTAAACATCCCCTGATGAATGACATAAGAGCATAGGCCTATGTGCCGGGCCTGAGCCCCGGACAGCCCCGGACAAATTTAACCCCTGTACATACCTATTGACAACCATGTCTTCATTTGGTCTCTGAAAGGCCCCCTTCTCTGCTTTTTTTCAAACTTTTCAAATTCCCCCTCTCATTCCATCCCTCAGTGGTTTATCTTTTATCCCTCACTCTCGCTTTCTGTTTCTCTATTTATCTCTTCTTTTCATGGCCTCATCTTCTCCCTCAGTGGTCGTACTTGCAACATTGAGACCGTGGCTAAAGGCCTGTCATTATGAGTTACCATGAGTCTCATCTGGACACCTTTAGTAATGGCTCTGTAGATTTCTTAACTTCTAAAGAACAAGGGGGAGAGTGTGTGTGTGTGTTCTTCATCAAGAGCCTCAACAAATTCCCAGTAAGGCCTTGCCACAGTACTGGGGCCCTGTAAACACTGCTGACATGAATAGGCAGAGTAGCTAGTGTGTGTATCTATGTGTGTGTATCTGTGAGTGTGTGTGCGGTTGTCTTACTCTGTGGAAGTCTTGGCCAGGGTGTCACAGGAGCTGTAGCTGACCCCAGAGAAGGCCTCCTTGCAAGGCAAGGTCCTCATTCCATCCATCCAGTCACCCATCGTCCCCACTGAGGGAACCTCTGAACTGCTCCTGTCCAACAACAAGTTGGCTGGCCTGAGAGGAGAGAGTGGAGGGAGAACATGAATGGACAAGAAAGACTTTTTTTGACCATGAACACTTACATATTAATAAAAGTGGGTAGTTGCATAGTTTCAAGAATGCAAAGACACTAGTGCCAACCAGATCTGACACTCACACCACAGCTCGGTCTATTTAAACATCCGTCTCCAAACTATACATATAATTGCTACTGTACTGTAGCTACCAACTGCTTTTCAGTAAGCCACCTCTCTTGCAAGGGGTAAGTATGTGAATACAGAGTATGTGTGTTGAGTTGATATATGCAGCGTCTGGCTCTGATCTTGTCACTCCCCTCAAGAGTACACAGAGTCAGCACAGAGAAAAACAGGGAGTGACGATAACAAAGTTCTCCTGTAGGGAATTCAGAGCCTACAGGTAGACACTAGGATGGGGCTGGTGTTACGCAAGCAGCTTATATTATCTAGAACAAAATCAGAGAACAGCAAACAGAATCACCTGATGTATCAGTCTTTTAGATGCATTTATTCACATTCAAAAGGCTGACAAATCTGCTGACACGTTTCAGCATAAAGCCTTCCACATCATGTGGTCAGTAATCAACAGAAAACAGTTACGCCTGTACACCTGAGAGGACGTCCTCTACCTCCACCCCCACCCAAAAAAACAAAGTAAAGGGTGCATCTGTTATCTTGTATGTTACTGAGAGAAGAGTATGTCATGTGTGTGTGCTCTATCACTTCTGCTCAGTCAGATTTAACCACACTACTCCTGCACTGGACATACAAACTGAGCTTGACTGGTTTGTCCATAACCTTTATCACATAGGTGGCTGACAAAAAGTTATATCTTAATTCATTTTCTACTTTCAGATTTTCAGTGCAACCATGATTAACATATTCACATAGTACGTGCAGGCCTACTGGCTAAAACGTGGCATTGATAAAATATTGTTTCAGCAATTTGTCTTCTCTCAATTAGTTGAATTTGTGTTTATTTTTTCCATTTTTATATTGTGCTTGGATACCTGCAGTACTTAATATAAACCAGACCACTTGATCTGATCCCTCATCAGGGAGCCATACACATATGCACACACTCACACACACACACACACACTCACAAGACTCTTATGGCCTCTTATGTGTCTGTTGCATAGGCTTCCAGTAAACCTGCGCAATGCCTTTGTGATTTGAATACATGGGGGAAATCAAACCGCCACAAAAATTATTTCCATAATATATTTAACATATTCAAGAACAAGATTGCTAACAAAAGCGGCATCGGTTTCTGTCTAATGTCATTACTGTTTCCTGCAGTACATGTACCATGCAGAAAAATGCAACATTAGATTTGATTACACTTGATGGTTTCAATTGCATTAAATCAAATTAAATGAACTGCATTGGGCTTTAGAGTGCTCAGTCAACAGTAGAGGGTGAAGGAAAGGCTGCAGGCACTGTTCTGACTAGCTGTGACTGATAGTTGTTGAAGGTGGGGATGGGGGGGTTAACGAGAGAGGTAGAATGACATACAGTACAGAGAGCGAGGGAGAGGAGTATTACAGCTTGAGAGTGGAGGGAGAGACTAAAATGACAGAAAGCTATTTTCCTAATTAATGTCTAATCTCTGATGTCACTACTGTTGCTGTGCTTTATATAAATATGACTCCCCTCTGCTGTGTGAAACTTGATTACATCAAGGCAGGAAATGGGAAACCAGGTCAAACCACATGAAGTCAAACTGAGTCTCAAAACACAATGAACAGTGAAAACCAAAGAAGGATTAGTAACAGCAGTTTGTGTGTTTATTGCTAAATTTGTGAATGGCAATCAAAAATGGGTTGCAACTGGTGCGCTCTTTTTTATCACACTCTACACCTGTCTCGCACATCAGACAAAGGCACCTGTATCAAGACAAGCACACACATACACACACACACACACAGTGGAATAGAGCTTTTGCGAACAGGGCAGGACAGGATAGAAAAAAAGAGTAGTTCTCCCTCAGGGAATACTATTCATAGCCTTATAAATAAACTAATTATAACAACAGGAAGTCCACCTCTGCCTAACTGATTTGGACTGGCAGTGAGGTTTGGAGCCATTGTGTGTGCTTATGTGCGTGAGAGTCTGGGAAATATTATTCAGGGTTCATGGAATTAGGAAGGTGTGAATCATAAGACAGGTGAAAAAAAAAAAAAGCTATTAAAGTTCTCAAGAATTCAAATTAATTTTCTTGTGCTACAAAATTAATTTAAAATATTCTGCAAAGTGGCATTTTGTGGCATCAGAAGTGGCATTAGAACTCAAAGAAATGTGTGTGGAGTTGCAAATTTGATAAATCCTGTGCACTTTGTTAACTGTTTTGGGATGAAATTTATTAGTAGCCATCTCTTACCTCTCATAAAGAGCATACTCTGCTTCGAAATGCTGGAGGTAGTTACTGTGTTTCTTTTTGGAACACAATACCATATAAAGTTTTTTAAATTATTACATTTTCAATTATATTTACTTCAGTTTCTACTTGATCAACAGCTTATTTCTGAATGAAACATGAAAAAATGTTAAGATCCTACATTTTATATTTTATCTGGAAGTCGGATGTATATTGTATTGTTAAAGAAGAAACATTCTCTGCACCCTTTGCTACATGTTAATTCAATGTCTTTTGATTTATAATCTAATAACCTGTATTACAGAAAATCATCAAGCTGCGATCAAGCAACACTGACGCCAACAAAGAGGTATAAAGAGAGAAGGAGAGTGAGTTGACATCTCAAACAGAGACAGGAAAAAGGGAAGAAAAAGGAGAGTTGGGGCAGGGGTGCATTTGAGGTGGTGGAGTGGGTGTTGTTACAATGATTGAGTCTTTTCCTGCCAGATCAGAGGCCTGTCAAAAGGCTGAGGGGCCCTCAGGACCCCCTGGAGAGACTGGTGTGTAGGAAAAAGAGGGGATTGAGGGATAGAGGGTGGGGGCGGTTTGCATGAGGGGGAAATAAGGAAGTGTCTGAATCTCCCTGAGAGAACAGTCTCATCTTTTTTTATGAAAGTGCCAAAAAAATGACTTTTTTTCCAATATGCATTTGCTGCAAAACCAGCTGGGATAAACACTGAGATATATACAGTACATATATGTTTTATATTTTCACTTTTGGGCTGTTAGTGTTCAGATTTTTTTGCAAGATTATTGATTCTCTCCTCTCCTTGTATTTGCTCATGTACCACTTTTCCTTTTTTTCTCCTCTGATCTCCTTTCCCGCTATATCATCTGCTTTCTTTTCCCCTCTCCTCTTTCTCCTCCAGGAGGTAAACTGTAAATGACCTTGTTTCCCCTCCCTTATCATTTTCTTTGTTTCCTTTGTTGTTGCATTTTCAGCAACATCTCACGGCAACACAAGAGACATGATGATTGGTGAGAAAACAGAGAAACAGAGGAATGCGATGAAGGGGAAAATAAAGAGCAAAAGAAAGCATCTGTCTGACGGCAGAGGGAGTTTCAAAACCCCCTCGTGGACTTAACACCATAGGAGCACAGAAAACACCCGCTCAACAGAAGGAAGTATATATAGGCCGGAGAGAGAATAAAGTATACCCCCCTTCTAGTTTTCATTTCCCTTCCCCTCTCTTGCTCTATCTTTCATTCTTTTGACCTCCAAATAACCAGGGCTGTGTAGTCTCTTGTTTTTAGAGCTCTCAAGGGAGTATAGAGGAGAGGTGGATGAGGAGAAGAGCTTGAACAGATACATGTGGGCAGGACAGTGTGAGAGGAATTCACCTTTCACTGTGTTACTGGAGCAATTCCCAGGGTGTCCCATGGAGAGGTTAGACCGACATATAAGACCGGTATTGGCCGTTTAAATTAAGCAGCTATTTGGCATCCCTTGCCTCTGTTGGATATGATGGATGTGATGTAGTTTTAATCAATACTACTCAGGTGGTCTGAGGGAAGCTATTAACCTAAATTGCTTCAAGTGTGACATTTTGATTTGATTCCACTCATGCATGCATGATTCTTACTTTGAACTCTTGATTTATATTACATGCCAGAGTTTCAGTATAGAGTTTAAGTGGGTGTTTAAGAGATGTGTTGACTTG
This sequence comes from Thunnus thynnus, assembly GCF_963924715.1. Taxonomy (NCBI): domain Eukaryota; kingdom Metazoa; phylum Chordata; class Actinopteri; order Scombriformes; family Scombridae; genus Thunnus; species Thunnus thynnus. Next base: position 13,949,970 of record NC_089527.1, read on the forward strand.
AAAATGTTCAAATTGGTTAATACCCAAAACATCAGCATTAATAAGTCTGCCGTCCCCTATCTTTTGTGCACTGTACCCCCATTCAGCCCTCTAGCACTTAACATTTTGACTTACGCAGCTGACGGATGGTGTTGCCCTATTGTTTGCCTTTTCATAGTTTCCTTATATCTTTGCCCATATATCTTCATTCTTCCCTTAAACGATGAATTGGACATGTTGAGTGATATGCTTATTCACTTTTTTGCTGAGAGTTAGATGAGAAAATAAATACCACTCTCATGTCTGCACGGTATATATGACGCTAACACCAACAGTTGGCTAGCTTAGCTTAGCACAAAGACTGGAAACAGACACATTGTGGTTTTAAGGGGGTGTTGGGGTGTGGGGGTGGGTTTATTTCTTGGCCGAACACAGGAACTTCCCGTCAGCTTCACAATGATTCAAGATTCCAGGAAGAGGCAAGTAAGTAACTACACATATTTCCCAAAATGTCAACTGGTTTCCTTTCACCAATTTTCCCACATTCCCAACCACCTTATCCTACAGACCAAGATCCACACCAACATAGATCTCAGCTCAATTCCATCTGCAGCCATGGCTACAGCTCCAGTCCCACTTCTTTCACCAGGAAATGGATTAGCTCTTGTCTCATCTCCAACCCCATTTCCAGCTCAACAATTGAACATGAAGCAAAGACCCTTATTCTCTAGATAGAGGCTGTTTGAAAATGAATCACAGAGGAGTAATATTATAGATTTGATTTGTAGTTACATGTTCATAGAGGCTTGTCATTATAAATTTTGCCTTGCAAGGCTTGGGGGAAATGTTTATTATGTAAAAAGCCATATCCAACTACATCTGTAGCAGTACATCACTGACCCTTGCACAGAAGTAGTAATTGTATTCTAGCCCTTTGGCTGCAGCCATTCCTGTGCTTTGTTAAATGCAAACACATTATTCTGTGGAGCCATTATAACCTGTGATCTCATATATTTTAGACACCCTGTAAAGCCTGTCTGATAGATAGTGGCCTCTAACCTTGATTGGACTCTCAATGGCCTATAATTAGTCTCTGACAGCCAACCTTGGCCCACTGACCCCAGCCCCTCTCCATCCATATATACAGAGACAGTAAACTCTGACCAGGTCCCACCCCTGAAGCCTCCAGATGCTCTACTCTGGTCCTAGACTGTGGTCTGAGCTTGTGGAGGAGGGGGTGCTCCATTAACCAGCCAGGACAGCCCTGCGACAAACGAGGTGTGTGGAGTTGAGTACAGCTGCTCCCGCTGTGCAACTGCCACCACACACACACACACACACACACACACACACACACACACAGTTCTCATAAATCACCACACACTCCTCTGTCGGCCAGCCTGTGCTCACCCAGTGTTAAAAGCCAATCAGGAAAATTACATGCAAACTCCAAGGGACCTATTTTCACTTTCTTAAGAAATCATTAGTCAATGTTATGAGCTCTGACGTCTCCATAATACCACAGCCGGCTGCAGACCCCGTGCTTAGCCCCCTTCCCGCCCAGAATTGACAACTGTACATGGGCTTCCCTGATTCCACAGAGTCCCCTGAGAGAATGGTGGTCTCCACAAAGGAGAAATAACATTAAAACAAAAGGACAAGTAAAGAGAAATATAACATTAGATGGGAAAGGATAAAAATTATTTAGAAAATTTGAAAATAATTTAGAAAAAAATTATTTAGACATACAGCCTTTGTCTTTTGTATTGTCCATTACATTGATAATGAATAACAGTGCTTCATAAGCTACAACTGCCATTATTGTCCCAATGCTTTTTGATCGCCAATAAGCAGAAAATGCTATGACCTGCAATAACCCATAATTCTGTGCTACCTCTGGTATTGGATTGTCTGGTGGCAGGTGTCTGTTAGTCAGATACATGGGAACCACAGCAGGAGACAAAAGCTGCAAATTTAATTACATGTGTAAAATTCTAAATGATTAACATTATCTTTCACACAGCAAATTGTAATGACATTAAATTTACATTCAAGATTTTTTGATGTTTTTTGAAAAATTGTTTATGAACTGGTCTGAACGATGTATGGGTCTATCATTTGTATTACCAGAAAATATGGAAGACAACAAACACGAAGAGGGAAAAGTTACATATCTGTAGGGTACCTGGATGTGGTGTTGGCCGTGATTTTGAGGCTACCGGGGTTGCGTATGAGTTTATCCAGGATGCTGACTATCTGTTCAAACTTAGGCCGGTTGTTCCTCTCCTTCTGCCAGCAGTCCAACATCAGTTGGTATAGGGTAGCAGGGCAGTCCATGGGTGGTGGGAGGCGGTAACCCTCATCTACAGCCTTTATTACCTTGATGTGGGAAAGAAAATATAAGATTTGAGAAAGGACAGATGAGATACAGTCCAAACTTTTGACTGGTACTGTACATTTAGCAGCAAAACAACATCTACCATGCTCTATTGTAGTAGTTACTGTTTTCATTATCAGGGTTTTACATAGTACACAAAAGTAAAGTTGATCCTTTATTGCGTTTTTGTATGACAGAACCCAATACTACTTCTCTAACCTTAATTGACTTAGAGGTGTAAACAGAGTCAGAATCTGTTTAGAGTGCCTTATTGTAACACATCTGTGGTTTTCTCTTCCATGTTTTATATTGTTTTGGATTACTTTTTCAACATTTTTTTTCTACATTTTTACCAAATTTAGAATGGCCAATCCCATTTGCACTGGTTTCTATATTACTGATAACTCTCACTGTTACTGCTGGAGATTGTTGCAGTACTAGTTTCCTAGCCTATTTCCCATCAATGAAACCTCTCAAATATGCCAAGCTAGCGGCACTGGTGCAGTGGTGGATGGATGTTTATATTCCTGAGCCATACAGACGTCCCTGCAACAGGAAGTTGACTGGGCATCTTTGTACTCACATCCTGATTAGACATCTCCCAGTAAGGCCGTTCCCCGTATGACATCACCTCCCAGAGCACAATGCCATAACTCCATGCATCACTGGCTGATGTAAACTTCCTGTAGGCAATAGCCTCTGGAGCCGTCCACCGGATAGGGATCTTACCTCCCTGAGACACAGAAAGTAAGACAAAGATTAATCAATCAATTAGTCAGTCAGTCGATCAACCAATCATTTAATAAATCAATATTTTGCATCACAATCTTGCTACTGGACATTACTATGTTCTTTCATTGATTAACTTTTGTGCAAAAATCTGTAAAAGACCGTAGATGTCAGACATATAACATGGCAAAATCATATCCTCAAAAACAGATTGTCAGGACAAAGAGCAGTATTACAGTAAAAACTGTGGAGAAGTTTTGAAATTATATATAAGAGCAGTCTGGATCTGAAATGTAGGTTCATGTCACATGGAAAGGCCTAGGTGTCCTGGAGATTCAGACAATTTTAAGGGCTGTTCTGAAACACTGTAGCCCCTATGGGCTCTGCGGTTTGGACTTAAGCATGTTGATCGCAACCATAGATTCAGAACTTGAACAGTTATCTGAAATATTATTATTATTATTTCCAGTGTGGGAAAATCTGCAGTGGGAACTACAGTCTCATGTTGCCTCAAGGAGCTGCTGGACATGTAGAAGCATTTCTTGTGTGTGTGTGTGTGTGTGTGTGTGACAATTTGGGTGTCCTATGATTAATTAGCTTTCCCACATAAGTATAAATATAACAAAAATAATTTTATATATTTAAATATTTTTTCTAAAAAAAATCTAAAAACTCATCTAAAGACGCATTGAATATTACTGCAACAAAAAATATCGGTCAGTTTTAATTAAAAAGTATCTGCATCAACTTTAAGGCAGAAACAAAAAAAAAAAAAAAGAAAAAACCCACTAATCAAACCATAATCCAACGTTTCCTGCATAATTTCTCACTGTGGTGTCTGCTGCATTTGTCATTCAAGCTGAGAAGCAGAACAAATGAAGAAAATGGAGCTGAGGAAAGGAGGCCGATAGCAGCCAAAGCTAACAGAGTTATTGGCCAAGTCACTCAGCTCTTGCCTGGTGCTGTGCAGTCACACACGCTGCCTGCTAAAACTCTCTTCTACTTCTACTCTACCTAATACCTGGAATGTATAACAGAAAAAACACAAAATCACACACATGGGTGAACAAATGAACACACACACACACACACACACACACACGTTGCCTTTAAACTCATACTGCACCCATCTGCTCCTCTAAGAGATGGCCCATGAAAAGGCCCCATGAAATGAAAAATACATTTTGCCAGTTTTAATCCAGTGTGCCTGTGTTAATTGTTCATTTATCTCTTATTATATGCCTTATATATGTCAAAAAATCATATTTCATATGTCAAAAATGGTTTCAGATGTTTGATGACTCATCCTGCACTCAGGGGCGTTTACAAAAGTTCATCCAATCAAATGTGATTGTGTGCGATTAGCTAGCCAAATCACTCTATAAAACTGCACTTCACCATTTGTGGATCATAGTGGCCTGATTCATTCATCTCTTCCTTGTCCTACTCCTGATCTAACAACAGGTTTGGGTGTGTGTGGAGCCAACAGTCCTGTGTAGCTGTAGCCCACCCATTTTTAGTGGTCCAATCAAATGCAAGGGATTTGATTTAAATCCCTCTACTAACTACACACCGTCAAAATATTCCATTTCACTGGGAAATATGTCAAAGTACAGAAGCTAACTTCCGTTTCATGGGGCCTTTAAAGAGTAAGATGTATGAACATCATACAAACACTTGACACACACAATCCAATAAAAACTTCTGATTTTGCCTAATGAATATAGGCCACCCAAAAAAAAAAGAGTTCCAGAGAGGGCTGGATGGCAATCTGCTCACATGTGTGGAGCATTGTCAGTTACTGTAACATGGCAAAGTTTATTATTCTGTCTTATTATTTTAGATTATGTATTTCTGGGAGAAAGGCAAACGGCACACTGACTGTTTATTTGACAAGCAATTCTCAGCCAGAAAATTATACTGTGTTTAAAAGGAGCTGCACGCATGGTCTAGACCACAGGATCTTATGATGAAAATGACCACACACATTGCAGAAAGAATAGCTGAATGCCTGGAGCATGGCGTGCCTGATGGTTGTGTTTCATTGTGTGACATGCTCCTCAAGAAAAGTGAGATCATTTTCAGTATTTCCAGTATAAATCTTTGCAAACCAATGTTTTCACATTACTTTCAAGATAGCGTCGATGGTTTCTAAAGAAATTAACTCAACCAATTGATGGATTCAGGTAGATGTTTTTGCCCTCAAGGTATCTTTTAAGAAACATCTCAAGAAGATTCAAGGTGAGGTAAAACAGATTTCCCGCAGAAGATATATGGTAAGGTTGCTATGGTAACTCCATTCCTGTTTAGGCTAATCTAATCATTTGCAATCCAAAATGTTGTTCAGTATAGCTAATTATCTAAAAAACATTTGTCTCAAAACAAAGACAGTTGAGGGAAAGTTTCAAATGCAAAGTTGTAAATCTCATCCAAGAGCAATAAATATGACAGGAAACAATGGGCATAAAAAATGAACAAAAAACAAAAAGTCACAAACTAGGGTACAAGTAGAAACAGGGTTCTCCACGCATCTTCCAACAAAAAGCAGCTTCTCAGTTTAGGACAGCAGACTTCAAAAAACAGAAGGGACTGGAGCACACTGATTAATTTGCAGCCTTTGTGCAAACAGACTAATGTTTCGACACTACTGTGTCATCATCAGAATCAGGGTCAGGGCACATCAAACCTCCACAAGTGTTCAAATTTCTACATCTTTATCAATCCGTTTCTGTTCTTAACTGTTTGTATTTCTTTTAAAGTTTCTATTCTTTTAAATTTTAATTTTAACATTTCATGCTGTTTCTTTCTCTTTTTTTAATATTTCAATGTGTTATGTAATGCCACTTGAATTGCCCTTGTCTATGAAATACGCCGTACAAATAAACTCACCTTGCCTTAGGCTGAGGGCTTGGACCACAAATGATAAACTACAAACAAATTCTTTAGAGCTTCAGTAGACTATTGGTGTGGATGTTTGGATAGTGGATGTCTCAACAAGCATTTGACCACACAAATACAGACATGCAACATTCTTATCAATGTAATACATCCCACCAGAGCACATGGTGCTTTGTGTAGTCCTTTCCATGACCTCCCAAGTTGGTGTTTGTTTGTCATTTCTGTGCTGTGATTCAGGTAGTTGAAGCTCTGTGGATTTATGTTAGTCTCATCACAACTCTGTTTTTATTTATGTGTTTCCCTACGTTGCCAGGAGAATGGAAAAGGGAGTGTATGTGTGTGTGCTTTAGTTTAGGCTCTGTGAGTGAAATCAGTAGCTAGTTTTAGTGCTATAAGATTATAGTAGCAGTATTAATAGCAGTTCCTTTGCTGCTCTGAGGGAGTTTTATATAACGCTGCATTTTCAGTGATGCATTCCTGAATGAAACGGTGTTCCCCAGAACAATGCCGTACCTATTTGTTCATGCTGTCATTTATGTCCTTAGTTTGTGTTTGTGTTTCAGCTCACCCTGGTGGTGTAAGCGGCCTCCGGGTCATCCTCCAGAACTCGGGACAAGCCGAAGTCTGACACTTTACACACCAGATTGCTGTTGACGAGGATGTTTCGAGCTGCCAGGTCTCGGTGAACGTAACCCATGTCTGACAGATACTTCATGCCTGAGGCGATGCCGCGCAGCATGCCAACCAACTGGATGCCTGTAAACTGGGCATCATGTTTCTAAGAGAAAGAAAGAAGAAAGGGAGAAAGAAAAGAGCGGGCGTACACTGTTAATGCCACACTTTTAATGTATATTACATAGAACACAAAGGGAGTCTGACCTTTCTGATTATTTGCATAAAATGAAACCTTTTCAACATTAGTATCCACAGAATTTTCATTAACCTTTAAAAACCACCTTTGACATTCTGTACCTCATCTTCAGTTCAACTGTGAAATCCCAAAGCCAGAGCCACAGTAATGTATGGAAATTAGGATCAGACCAATATATAATTTTAAAGTTATTTTTCCACATCCCTGCAGTGATTGTCATCCATTTCATATATGATATTATCTATTTGATTAAAGAGTCACAGAGTCTAAAATACAGTTTTTACAGGCTACTCTTCTGTGACAGGTATTTCCAGGGAGAACACAGAATGCTTAAAATAAAAAGTATATATCTCACTCCATCCATCCATAACATTAAAACTGTAAAATTTAAAAGGTAGCAGATACGGGAACATTGGTGTTGATCATCAGAAAGCCATATCAGGTCAAAACTTACTAATATTGGTACATTGCATTTCCATTGTACAGTATCAAATTGTCTAGTAATCAGTTTATGATTCAAATCCTGAAGATCTCATTTGGATTATACATTGGATTTTTTTAGCTCTACAGAATGTTTGCAAAGTGCTGGACGAAAAAATAAACTGTTTTTTTTCCTGTTTGCATTGGCAAGAGGAAGTGTTTACACTAGTTTATACAGCTAAGTGTTTATGAGTAAGCCTATATGTCTTGTGAGCTGCTGCTGCTGTCTGGATGGGAAAGTAAAATAAACAGAAGAGACATGAGGGGAGTGCACACTGAAAATGATAAAACACTAATAAAAAACAGAATATCTATCTATCTATCTATCTATCGAGTATACCGTGACTGTGTCAATGTTCTAGTCTGCTCTGTTTGTCAAAGACCACGTCATTTGCGAGATGACTGTGAGATGAGTGTGTTTTTCTTTGAAAACCATCCGGGCCCACCTCACTTCCCATTTTGTCTGGAGCAATTAGTGGCCGGACCACCTGGCTGAGTCACTTCAAAGCTTTGCAGATTCAGAACACGCACATAAGCTACAATGCATAAGCTATGAATTTGCATGTGTGTGTGTGTGTGTGTGTGTGTGTGTGTGTGTGTGTGTGTGTGTGTGTGTGTGTGTGTGTGTGTTTGCACATATGACATATTTTCAGTGATGAAGTGCAGGCCTCTGGCAAAATGTCAGAAAACAACAGCTACTCCTCCAGTACGTGTCTGGATGCTGTGCAGACATAAGGAAAAGGCTTAAAACAGGCGTCAGTACAGATGCTTGCATGCCAGTGTTATGGCTTGGCTGTTGTGCTTTGACTAATTTCAGTGAGGCATGTCAATTACTCCTTTAGAGACAGAAGCATGACAGGGGAGCAGTAGGCACACAATTAACTGTAAAAAAAACAACAACTGATAAACTTTGATAAACTCTATATCTGAAACAGTCGGAACTGCTGAAAGCAACATTCCTAAGGTACAGTATTTACTGTAATCTAGAGCCTTACAACCACCATCTGAGCACATTTTTAATTTATTTACTATTTTTAATAATAGTAATAATAACACTAATCATTTCTTAATTATCAGTACACTTTTTTGCACATTTTTAAAATATATATGTCAGGTATTATATTAGACTGATCTCTGTAATCTGTGGAAGTGCTGATGTTCATTTTTACACAACTGCATTGTCCACAATTGAAATAACTAAACAGATCTACTTTTTTATTTAGAGATTTTTTATGCCATGTCTGTTTTTCAAAGCACAGAGGAAGTAAGATTTAATTCATGATGGTCAGAGACGACAGCATTTCAACACCATAAATATAGATTCCTCACACCGCTATTTTATTCCAGCTCTGATACAATAAACTCCTGCATGTTCTCATAAACTCCTACACTTTTAACACCTGTTTGAAAAAATGTCATTGTTGAGCATTACAAATGCAAGCTATGTAAGCAAATGTAATTTTAAAATGTAATGTCTAAGATTTACTGTACTGCTTGACCAAGTGACCCAGTATGTAATGTAAACACAGTGTGGACTGTGTGTTGCACAGGTGCGAGACACTTTTTAACACCTCACCATGAAGTTAAAAACCTTGTAAAATAGTATGTGTTCTTTCAGTATTGGTTCCCTAAGCTGCCTCAGGGACCTCTATGATGCATTATGATCCATTCTAGACTCTAAACATACAGTGTATGTGTGTGTGTGTGTGTTTGACAGTGTACAAATAATATTACTTACTCTCAAGAAGCTGTCCAGAGATCCGTTCTCCATGTACTCTGTGACAATCATGACGGGTTTACCTGTGACAGAAGAAGAGATTTCAATCTATAGTCACATTTTATCCAGAGTCGAATCCATGTACAGGCATTCTAGTTACATACCTAGGGCCTCATTGCCACTAGGGGGCCCACACAGAGGGGTAAAATAATGTGTGACACCAATTTTCAAATATATAGAAAATATCTTAAAAATATAAAAATCTGATCTAAAACGTTACTTCAATATTTATATATTTACTTATTTATTTATTTAAAAAAAACAAAACATATACAACTTTATATTAGCGTTAATGTGCGGGAAAAAATATTTCCGGTTCAGTTAGGAGCAGCAACATACAGGCTACAGTAGCAGCTTTTTGGTATTCGTATGCTTTCAGGTTCAGCAAAGCGCAAAAAAAAGAAAAATGAAGAAAGAAAACGGCAGAGAGGGGCTTCACACAAGTTTCTTTCAGGCCCTGCAATTTCAAAGCCAACAAGCCAGCCTCAATTACCGGCTGCTGCAAGACCCTCTCCGCCCGAAGACTCGGAAAAAAAAATCGAAAATACAGTCTGCCTCGTGTAATCTATCCATTTAATCCGGCTCTGATCTTATCAGTCGTATAACTCAGAAAGTGAGTTCAATGACTTTTGCTTGTTTTGCTGTGTGCAGCTGAACAGCCATCCAAACAAAAACCTTTCGTACTCCAACATCATATTGATTTCAGATTTATTCTCTGAAACTGGTAAAGTCATATAAGAGTCAACAGGGAGGGCTGTAACTTGACTTAAAGCAGACATACATGGGGCATGATAGGGACCAGGTTCAACTCACTCACTCTCTGTCTGTCACACATACATACACACATGCACACACACACACACATGTATTCAGCAAAATGAAATGATCCAAGTTATAGCTTTAAGGGCAGCGGGTCAGCTGTCAAAGTGTGACATCTTTATTTCTGTGGAAGATCTGGCTGTAAATCCATGCTGCCTGCTATCATCTGTACCTGATCAGACTACGGCCAACACGAGGTTTATTACAGGAGAAGAAAGAAAAAAAAAAAATCTCTTTAAGAAACCTTTAAATCAGCCATTGTTAAATGAACAGCCCCGGTGTCAGGACTTGTTTGTGTCCCAGATGGCTTTGTTCTTGCTGCTTCACTCGACTTACCACCAGCCGTATGCTTCTTCTCCATTTTATTCTGATTAATGTGCCCTCCTACCTCCTCCCCCCCCACACTTCCCCCTTTAATTCCCGACCTACCTTTTCTCTATCATCCCTGCCTCTCTTTCCCCATCACCCTCATCCCTCCCTCTGCTTTCTATCCCTCTTGCATGTATTAATGTGAACCCTCCCCACATCTGGTGAGACAGACTTTTAAAAAAAAAATTTTTCAGGAATGACAAGAGCTGCGTGGAGAGGATGATGGAATCAGAAACAAATATATTACCACCCTCATTGGAAAATAATAAATGTTTCATTACAGTAATAATGATGAGAGTTGGCTCACTTGATTCCTTTAATTAAATCAAAGCAGATCTGAACAAAGCAGATCTGATGTGAATTACTGTTTAAAATGCTCACAAAACAAAAATAAAAATAAAAAAAAATCTAACAAGCATTGTGTTGGCAGTCCAGACAGAAGTTGCAGTTGAGTTAAGTCTGGGGTTTAGAGATAAAAAATAAATTATGACTTTGTGAATCTGTGAAATTTAAACCATTTGTCCTCTCATTTTCTCCTTACAAAGACTTCATTAGGCTTCTAATGTAAGTTTGTCCATGATACATAGGCTTTTCTACTTTTTTGCCAAAAAAGAAGGTAAACTCAAAACTAAACTGGTCTAAATTAACTCCCCGAACAGCATGAGTTCTCTCGATATAGTCTCCTACAATTACAGTGAAAAAAAAAAATCTCACCATTTAAACACAGTTTCACCCTCCACCCACACCCAGAATCCCTAAAAGGCTGTGATGGATCACTCCGTTTAACAGCGGACGGCTTTTACAGTCGCTGACTGGAACACACACACCCGTTCCTCCCTCCTGTCCTCCGCCCTCTTCTCTCTTCTCTCTATTCTCAACATTGGCAGCAAAGATAAAGGCCCCCAAGCTCCTTTTGTTCTGCGAACACAAGTGTGAGTACATGTGTGCAAGTGTGGATGTGTGTGTGTACGGGCGTGAGAGAGAAGAGTACATGCGTGTGTGTGTGTGTGTATGTGTGTGTGTGTGTGAGTGCGTGTGTGTTTGTGTGCCCGAAAATATGCAGCCTGTGGATCAGCCAAGAACAGCAGCAAGGTAAATGGGGTGTGAAAGTCTCAGGATTATTAAGAATTAACAGGAGCAGCTCAATAAATCACCCCACAGCAGTGTGTGTGTGTCTGTGTGTGAGAGCATATCAAATGGACCTTCTAAAACTATACCCTGCACTCATGCTGCTCCAGCTCACGCACATCTGTTCAGGGTATCCCCTCCAAATGTCATGTACACACACACACACACACACACACACAAATGCTCACACTACTGAATTTCGGGCTTCCCCTATTAGTCTAAAAGCAGCAAATGAAACCGCAGTCAGTGTTATTGCAGCATTCCTCACCAGCTGGACATTCATAGGAAGAGTGGTTTAAGATGTATTAGACAAACACACTCTCAATGATGAGGGATTACCCGCATGAATAAACAAATAAAGTGGCCGTAGAATGCAGATTCCAATGAGAAAATAAGAACTGCTTTGCTTTTCGTGAGACAAGAGGAAATAACCAGATTTGAAAACTACATTGTGTCCAAAATCAAACTAGATCCCTATCTCACTGTGCTGTATTCACTTTCCATCATTTTATTTTACTCTCAGAATTAGAAGTGTATAATTTATGCATACTTTTGTGATATACTCCATGTAAGTTTTGACTCAAAATGATGAGTCAGATAAATACTATAAGCTACCTATACAGTGGTAATCTATTTTTATTGACACTAAGCCTGACATGTCTGCATAAACTATAAAGAAAGACCATAAATAAATAAACTAACACAATATAATTTAAGTGTCCTGTCTGTTGCAGTTTGCATGTTATGGTTTGACTCCTTATTTGGCAAAAACTGTTTCTGATTCAAATGAGTCACTTCAATAAAGTCATAGAATTCAAACAAATTGAATTAAAAAGAGCAGGGAGCAATTAAGGCGTTGAGATTACACGAGAGTTGGGGAGAGATGAAGAAAAGTAGAACAAATGAGACAAAATAAAAGGAATCAAACACTGAGGACAATTAAGTGAGGGGAAGTTCTCCAGGTATTCTGTTCCACTCTTTGGAGGAACCGTACTGGCAGAACTACTTAACAAGCTCAGTGCCACGGGGAGAGATAGAGGCCAGGCTGGTTTCTCAGCCACAAAGTTCAGACTCATTATTTCCCTTTTTCTGCAGTCATCCCTTTTTAAAGAGGCCTTCTGCGTGCTAATGATAGTCTTATAAAAAGGCCCAGAGGGGAGCGAGTCAGAGATATGGATTTATGGATTTATGCCTGCTTTGGACACAGGCTTTGATCAGAGCCCATTGATCTGCAGAGATTTACACCATGGCAACTCAATAAAACTCCTGCGCTCTTTCACAGAAGTGTCGGCCACTTTAGAGCCATTTGTCAAAGACAATTGCAGATCCGGAATCGGTAAAAAGACTCTCCTGAGAGGCCAGATCTGTTATGGAATGAGAATATAAATCATATCTCTGCTCTCTTTTCTGTTTTTTTTTCAATTCAGTTCTACACTGAAACACCCATAATTTACTCACAAAAAAAATGTATTAGCATGTGGCATAACTCCTATATAAATTCAAGAACAAATTAATCAAAAGTACAAGACAAAATTGGATTGCTGGATTGATATTTCAGCCGATCCTTATTTTCACAGATGCATGCGAATATAAAAATTCCCTTCAAAGTGCCTTTGAGTAATGAGTCATGCGAGCACTTACTGCGCGTTACCACACCCTCCAGCCTGATGATGTTGGGATGATCAAACTGTCCCATGATTGATGCCTCAGCAAGGAAGTCCCGCCTCTGTTTGTCTGTGTATCCTCCTTTAAGAGTCTTGATGGCCACGCAGATCTCCTTCTTACTGGGCAGCTTCAAGCGACCGCTGCACACCTCGCCGAACTCACCTGAAGATAAAATCATGGAAGATGCAACAATACAGATGCTCAAATGAGGAGCTTTTTTTTTTTTTTTTTTACTCCCAAAGTCACTGACATAAACAAGTCCAGATTTCAGTTCTCTGGCTTCTAATTAATAATGTGCTGTCATGGAAACACTGCCTACAAAACACTGTGATTAATATTTATTGCTTGAGTTTGTGTTGTCTTATGACCATACAAATGGAGCTAGATGTACTTTCATCTGCAAAGGCTGATTATCATGACAAAGATGCACATAAAAAAGATCTTCATGATTACCACGGGCCCTAACAATCTGTTATTGGAAAAAACATAAACGCATAATGATTTGTTACCATGATTAACTAATGTAACTTCAGACTCTGAAGTCATTCTACAGTACACATCCAAATAACTTCAAACTTAACAGACAGCATAGTGACATGTAACCTTTTTTTCAACGTCCTACTAAAACGCAGCGTGACTCAACATCCATCAATTAGTATTACTTGCCAGTGAGGGGATGTGTGTGTTTACTTCAGCCCATGCCAGGGTATGTGCATGTTTGTGTAAATGTGTGTGTGTGTGTGTGTTTCACAAGGTACTGTAAGCTTCGGAGGCCGGCTGGCCACTTCAAAGGCAGCCAGCCATGTTACAGCTGGTGATGGGGATTTGGCTGGGCTGTAGAAGATGACTGGAGTCAGTATATGTGTGTGTATATGTTTCTGTGTGTTGCTCTACAATGTATATGCATATTGAGTGTGTCCATGCAAGGTGATGTAAGAGCTGAGACATGTGCAGATCTCGCTCTGCCCTGTACAATCATTTCCCATAGCAGCTCTGGATCAGAGAGCATGGGTCAAACACTAGACTTGAAGCGATGGGGTCTGGAAGAGCTTAAGCCAGAATAATTACACCCTGTCTAAAGACCAAAAGCATGCCTGTTCTTTCCTGCTCTGCTCCATCCTCCTGGCCCTCAGCAGTGGACAGACAAGCCAGGCCAAGGAAACTTTTTTATGTGGTCACTCTGAGAAAGAAGATCTTGGTCTAATAAAGCTTGATTAGGGACACTCACTCCTTTCCTGTTCTGAGTGGAGCTAGGTATCCCACTTTGATCTAAAAGTCTGACCCATGTAAGCAGAGTGGTGCATGTTTTCTGTCTTTTAACACACAATCACCAATTGGCAAGAAGATCAAAGTCTTGTTAACATGTTTAATGAAGACAGATGGGGGTTGAGGCAGGGATGAAGAAAGTGGAGGTATGCTGTATATTGTTCAGAGTTCTTATACGGCTTCATAAAAATTACACAGATGTGTGGTACGTTGTATTCAAACCGATGGACAGAAATGTTCACATCGTGGCTTAAGCTTCACCTTTAACGTTCAATTCATATGTTTGTGAGTTAAAATAAAAGTTAGCTTCTATGCTACTGAATGGCATTGTTAGCATTTAACACCAACACTGTGAGCCTTAGCAATGACTTGTTAAATTAAAAATTGAAAGGTAAATTGAAAAAGGTGTGACTGTTGAAAGAGTATTGACTGATTTCTCATTGTACGCCTATGACGTTGTCGAACTCGGGAAGGAAAGTTATAACGTTTCAAAATTAATGCTGAGGCAACAATATCGTCTTTTTTTTTATTTTTACACATTCTCCTTCCTCGTCAAAACCTGGCAGGATGAGGAGCGGGCCACAAAGGTCTGGTAAGCTCATTTCTTTCTTACTCTACACCCTCGGATTTTTAGTCATCTTCAAGTTACGTCACTTCAGGCAATTTATCAGACTTCGCACAGCTCCCTCTGGAGCCACAAAAGGCTTTATACAACTGTTTTTGGGGTTTTTTTTTTCTTCACATATGCAGCAGTACTCCCCAAGACATGTAAACAGACTTTGATGTGTGTAAAACTGGCACAGTTCCCATTTAAGCTGAGTGTCGACACTGGACTAGTCAAAGAGAGTTTGCCCCAAGTGACTCCAATCATCTAATATCTAAAGTTTCTTGTGTTAGAGTGAAAGCAAGGCCATTATTTATTAAGTAAGATATAGTCTTTATACACTGACCATGATTTCATAGTTGCTTTCTAGCAGAGATAGTAGTCGACTTATTGCACATTGGTGTGTGTTTTCTTTATTTTTTACACCTGCAACGTTGCAAAAAATGTTTAATATTCTAGATATATTGTGCATTAGTTTATACGTATCTCTCCAATTGGTCTGGCAGATTTTAAAAGGTTAATGCTTGTATAACATCAAAATGTCACTTCAGAAGCAAATCATTCACAGATTCTTCAATGAATAAAACATGAAAACAAATATTTCATATAAGAAGTGGACAACAGTGACTTGTCTGAATCTGACCAAAAAAAAAAAAAAAAGCCAATACTTGCCCATATCTTTGTAACCCTATAGAAATCAATATGCTTTGTCTCTGCTATGTACTATGAAAAATGCATTGTGCAGTGTAGCGTAGTCCAGTGTGGAGTCAGGTATTAGATTCTCAGGCTGTTCTGACAGCTTTACAGTGTGGAGGGCTGGTGGGACTCTGGAGACCGGCCTGCTGATGTGTGCTGTGTGCTTTAGTCTCCATCTATTCTGTCTGCACTCAACATGAATCACAACGCATTACCCTCCCGTCTGCACTCCTGCTCAAGTTATCAAGGAGTACATCAGCAGAGGAGGGGAGAGGAGAGGAAAAGAAAGTGTAGGGGAGAAGCTGAAAGAGTGAGAAAAAGAAGGGAAAATACCTCCATGGAGAAGAAAAAGAGAAGGAACAGAAAGAAACCTATTAGATTTCTCTTTCTATCACTCATTATAATTACCTTGTAGTAGTCATAGACATATTAACTGGAGTATCATTAAAAGGCCTAATGGCATAATTGATATAATCCCCCTCTGATATGATGCAGTTTATTCAAATGCATATTATGTAATGGATGGGTATTGTAATTGTTGTCTATAGGGAGCCTCAATTCTAAATTTGGTCTATTGTGGCCTTCAAATGATGACACACAAACACAGATGAATATTAATAATAAATATTATAAGGCAAGTATTATCTGTTCTGCAACCAGCAGCAGGTTTCAGCTGGTAGTGACTCCTACTCACACAGTTCTACAGCAGCTGCTGCTGCTTAACTGACATCACCATTGTTTGTTTCCCGTTTCCGACTGTGAGTCAGAACGTTTAAAAAAAAAAAAAAAACGTATCTACGATCGCCCCCTAACTTTAACCCTGTGGTGTTTTCTGTAGCCTTGATGATGAAGGTTGCCTAAACATGAGGAAGTAGTAACTTTAACCCAAACCATGTTTCTCAAATCTTAACAAAGTGATCATTTTGACCCAA
Organism: Thunnus thynnus; assembly: GCF_963924715.1. Lineage (NCBI taxonomy): Eukaryota > Metazoa > Chordata > Actinopteri > Scombriformes > Scombridae > Thunnus > Thunnus thynnus. The sequence goes on from NC_089527.1 coordinate 13,966,560, forward strand.
CCCATTATCTTTCCCTGAATCTAAATTATGATACTTTGCTTCTTCCTGGCATGATCAATGTAGCTAACTTGACAGCTAGCTTATACTTTTGTGAATCCAGTTTCTTTTTTACTGTACTGATTAATTTTTACAATATCTTTGGTGTGACTGTTGTTCATAGTATCTTTTTCTGATTTGTAATTACCATCATTTAATTTGTTTTCCAATACCTTCATTGGAAGTGTGTTTAGCTTGCTGCATAGCTGTGAAGATATCAATAACATTATCAGTATGATATTATCAATCTACAGTATGGCTCTAAACTGAAAAGAAACTGAAGCTGGTTTTACAGTCGCAATCATTAGACTTCATTCGGGATTAGAGCCAACTGCCTAAAATCGGAAGTGTAAAGAAAGAGAGGAATGGATGGAGGAAAATGGTGAAAGGAAAGAAGAAAGGGAGAAATGAACCAACTGAAGGTAACCAGAGCAACCTTACACTCATTTATTCATTTCTTCTGCCTTATAGAGCCTGGAAGAGGGGACCTCAAGCTGGGGCATTACTTTCTCATTCCCAGCTGTGCGTTATATGGCACACACTTAAACTACCCTGCTGCTGCTATGAAAATGCAGGAGCTCTGCATGTTCTCAATTTTCGTGTTGTGCGCATTTGTCACATAAATAGAGCTTCAAAGAGTAACAAAGTGAAAGGTTCTGAGGTAGAAATTGTAGATTATTCATGCTTAACTGAATAACCTACATTTTTTACATGCAGTTAAGTAAGATTTTTTAAGGAGATACATAAGTCTGGTTTGTCTGTTCTCACCTGCTCCCACCACTTTATCAATGGCGATGCAGGAGGCATCCAGCTCCTTGGCGAACTCGTGCACAGCCTGGCTCGGGTCTTCATATGTGTGGGGATCTACGTAGGTCCTGATACCCGGCAGACGCACTGCAGCAGGAGAGAGCAGGTTGCATCAATTAATGGCCATTTAAAAACATTGCCAAAAACTAAATCTCAACAAATAAATAGATATAAAGACACTTAAAGTTGAGTAAAACTCTTGATTCATATTTTTTTCTCACACTTTTTGCATTTCCATAGACAGTGTGTCTTGCTTAGCTGTGGTGGAGTGATAGCGACACAAATATGAAATTTCACACTAAAAAAAAAACTGGAAGATACACATTTGATGTTTCCAAATCTGACCACAAAAGCCTCATATTAGCTTCAGCTAAACTTGACGATGCATTTTTGCTCAGAAAGAAGACGATGGATTTTGTCTCACATCTCTGACTAACTATTCAAAGCCAGTATGGGTAGGAGGAATAATCCCGGCTGCCAAAAACTGTTTCAGTGTACATATGGGCATATGAGTATTGTTTTAAGACACACTTGGAAAAAATGTGAACCTATCCTTTAAGTAATAAAGTTGTACTTTAGTAGTCCCTTAGGGAAATTTATGCTATGCATGTGACCCATTCTAACTACTCATGGAGCAATGGACAGCCGCGGTTCAGTGCCTCTGGGAGTTCTGGGACTAATGCCTGGGTCAAGGTCAAAGGTAGGAGTATTTCTAATAAATAACACGTCGTAAATGGATAATGGAGAACAAGCAACGCAAAACAAGCATGGTGAACACGGAAAATGGCTGGGAAATAGAGTATATACATGTGTATCACTCTGCATCACTCAGTTACAAATTGACCCACCAGCATGATACTGAGATAACTAATGACCCAGTTATTTTTGATATAACCATTGTGTTACTGGATCAATACAGGTGGTATTCTACCCATGGGTGCTAGGTAAGTTGACCATGCTGGGTCAGTGCTTTTTAGTATGTAGGGTACTTCTTACTGTAAACCTGATGTACCTATAGTCCATATCAAGGGATAAGTTTACTCTTTTACACAATGGTCCCATTTCATGTCATACATTTTACATTAAATTGTATGAAAGAGACTTTTTCCTTACTGGTCAGACATTTACAAATGGAAAGGAGTTTTTTTCTGGAGTAAAAACCAATAATTTGAGATTGTTTGACCCTTGATTTTCAGTACTTGTTGTAGCTGGCTGGGAAAACAGTCTGATCTTGTTCTCCTCCCAAATAAAGCCTCCAGGATTAGTTTGCAAATGGGCCGAGAAACCTCTTCTTAACGTGGTCTTGGTCCGATTAGGGGCTTCTCATATAACCAACTGAACCAAAATCAAAGGAAAACCAGTTCAAGCTTGGAATAACTTTTCTAAAACAACCGCTGTTGTTTTAGATGTGCGAAAATGCTGTGAGAAAGAAATGCCTACTCAAATGAAACAGTCAAACTATCTATAATGCATCTACCTATTTGGATTTATACTCAGTGAATTGCAAAATGGAGAGAGGACAGACTACAGCAGGCAAGGGGGAATCCAGTACTTACAGTGGCCGTTGCCAAAGTGCAGTCTTTTCTCATCAGGATGTTTGGATTTGCTGTGGCAACAAAACCTGCCAATCCAAACAGAGAGAGGTCAGAAGTACTGCCGCATCTAATAAAACTTCACCCATTGGCCCAGCCTGGAAGCTAGCAAGAGCTGTGTGAGTGTGTGTGTGTGTATGTGTAATCCCAGCTCTTATAAGCCAAGAGAGGATCAGTAAGTCTTATAATGAGCCGTTGATTTATACTCTCTCTGAACAGTACTGACTGCCAACTTAACATTTCTTTGCTTTCTCCTATATACTCACTCATACACCTAAATACAGCCCTTACAGTATCTTTTACAAGAAATACAGAGAAGAAGTTCAGGGAACTCTATTAGGTGAAACATTAAAATTTCTAGTGTGTGGTCTTCACAGGTAAATGATCATTCTGAGAAATACACATACATAAAGTATAGTACATATACAATTAACTGTCAGGCACTACTGAAGGGAGAGAGCAAAAGAACTGCTGTGATCGGAGGACACGATACTGAGAATTCAGTTAAGTGACAGGTGGTCTGACCTGCCAATCAGGACGTAGAGCAGCACGGTGAGCAGGATGATGGCCACAGCGGAGGAAATGGCGATCAGAACAACTTGGCTGCTCTCACTGGAGATGGAAAAGGCTGCTGAAAGACAGAGAGCAACAGGTATTGAGTAGAATTTTTTTTGACAACAAACACACATCAAATACCGTCCAATGTATTTCAACATCTATATCATCAATATCAAATATTTATTAAATTTAATGCAATATTCTGCTAAGTTCCCTCAAGAGGATACACAGTAAAAGCTGACAACATGACACATGACAAGTTTGCTAAGGTTCAATTATGGGTTTTGAAGACCAGTGCTGTTGTAAAACTGTTTGTTGTTACTACAGCTGATATTTTTGTGCCAGTAAATCCCAAGATATTCAAATTTGTGTGGAAAAATGTCCCTCAACAATGCAAGACTGTTGTTCTTGCCAGGACAGAAAAGCTTTCGAAACAGCCATTAGACCACTGGAGACAAAGGCTCTTCTTTGAAACCCAGGATAAAAATAACATGCATACTTATGTGGTTTAAAATGAGAATGGCGCCATTATCATTATCAATAAAAGGCCAGTAGGCAATTGATCAGCAAACACACATATCATTCTAACCATATTTCAACCACAGGAGTATTTACAATAAAAGCCTGAGCTTACAGTCGGGGCTGGTCTCAAACTGGAAACTGGGGCTGCTGGCTCCGTATCCAGCAGCGGTGCGAGCTCTGATCTGCAGCAGGTAGGCAGTGTTGGGCTTCAAACCATTCAGAGTCACATTACAACCCCGAGCACGAAGGATGGTGTAGCTGGTCTCCTGCTCCTCCTGCGAGAGAAGGCAGACAAAGGGACAGACGCACACAGGGGGGAATGAAATATACGTGGTTGTAACTACTTATGAATTCAACATACATATAAAATATGCCCGATACAACTCGTTATACAATATGTACAAATTTTCACAAACACACAGACACACGCACACACACACACAAATATCCCAGACAGTTTGGCAGCTTTCTTCCCAATCTGATGAATTATGCCCTTTATATTTTATGACTTCTCTCCTACTGATCTCCACTGATAAAACAACAGGAGGATTTACACACTGGGTCTGCATTCAGCACATCGTTTCCAGATGTGGGAAGAAGAAAAACGATGGGGAAAGGATGAGAGGGCGGGAAGTAGATAAAGAAGAGAAAAGATATAAAGTAGCCCATCAAAAATATATGTTTGAGTTTATATGATTATTTGAGGGAAAAAAAGCTTATAGATATAGTAACTAAAATGTTTTTTTTCAATCTTAGTTGACATAATTACTTTAAACAAAGATGCCATAAATGTGATTAAACTACATCAGGCAACATGTTTTTGAGGATAACCCTGATTGGTGGAAGTTGCTTTTCATACTGTATAAGACTGATTGGCAACAAAATAGTGGCAGCCTACCTTATTTAACATTAAAATGTACAGAAGTAGTACAAAAGCCATCTAGGGAAGCTAAATAATTGCTTTAACAGTGATTTTTGAATTGTTGAGCTCATCCATGAGACTGGCCTGCAATCATATTGCTATTGCCTCAATGAAACTGTTAAATAGAGGGAAACTAGAACAAGGCCGATCTTAAATCTTAATGACAACCTATTAGGGATGACTTCAACAATGCTGAAAATGAGCTACATGTTTTGTAACATAGCCAGACTCATAAAAATCATCCAAGGCCAAATCATGTCCAGGCAGAGTCAAATCCTGATTTTATAGACCTAGTTATTAACAGGCACTCATTGTTAAAAGGCAACGGCATAAACGCTCATACACTTGCACATACACACACAGACAGTATCCAAAGGAAACTTCACACCCATTAATGGAGTGGATCAGAGTTTTATGGTGCACAAAGCTTTTTAAACTGGTATGTGTGTGAGGAGGTAACTGATACACCAGACCAGCATTGGGACAATTCTTCATCACCACTATAAATCTACTCGCAGCTTGTCACCGTTCAGCGCTCAGGACAGCATGTGATCCCCTGAAAATCACACACAGGTGTGGCACAAGCACCTTTGTGTGTGTGCGTGTGTGTGTGTGTGTGTATGAGATTCAGAGAGACAGAGATAGAAACTTAGGTCGCCCACCTCTCTTCTATGCATGCTACAGCCTGACAAGCCATGTGATTGTGGACTATCCAATCATATGTGTGTGTGTGTGTGTGTGTGTGTGTGCGTCTCACCAGGGCACTGCTAGAATTTAATATGGCCTCCGTGCTGCGTTCTGCTTTGACAATCTAAACAAAGCTGTAGCAAATTATAGCTTGTATAACACACATACACACATGTGCGCACACACAGATGCAAATGCATACAGACCCCAAAACAGGAGATGTACAGCAGAAGTCTTATAAATACAGTGTTTCAGCCAGCATTCCTTCCATCTAAGACTAAATAAACAGCCCAAATTAAAGTGGATTTGAAGCTCTCTCGCCGCTGTCTAGATTGCATTGATAATACATGCAAAAACAATCAGCGAAGTGTATTCCCACAAATTCTATTTTCTCAAAGTGCACTTGGAAATGCCTTATCGCCTGTAGAGTAGCCTTAGCCTGTTAAAGCGACATGAAGATCATATAGTTAGCCTGGGATTGGGATTTCCAAAGATGAAACACCTCTCTTCTTCTGGGAAGCTTTCTGATTGGGAATTCCCAAGAATATCACCGAACATTCCCTAAGAATTCCCATTCATAGGATTCATAGGAAGTGAACAGCCCAAAGCACTATGGGCAGTTTAGCTGATGGTATGTGCTGCTGTGTATAGAGCAATATGGGCATGGGGCAAACTCGGAGTTAAAAGACTGAAAAGATGAGGCTGATTTAAAAAAATAAATAATGGTCTGGTTGGGTTGTCCTGAAATGAGCCATGTCAGCTACTGATATCATGAACCTCCTTATAGTTTACTGTAATGTAACTATATTTGAGATCTGTAATATTTCAGTTCACCACTGAGATCCATCAACCCTTAGACCTTCGAATCTGTTTATTGTTAGTGACTTTATAGTGAGCTTAACATTCTTTTGAACAATATCTAGTGTAACCATATTTAGAATAACACCTACAGTAAATCCTATTGCTTTCATTATATGCTGTATATTTTGACTTTATCCACAGTTTACCACAGTTTTAATGTATCTATCAAATCGTAACATATGTTCTGTTGTAGCTACTCTTTTTTACCTAAGTTTAGATTAAGTTCCTTTTAAATTAAACATCTTTCAAAAGGAATGTTATAATCACACTCATTTCTAAAGCAGTATTCATTTCATTTGACTTCAATTAGAGGTCTGTGGTAAATTAACCAACTTCCCACTTCCTCCCATGTAACACTGAAGGTTATTTATGCCACTGATGTGCTAAATGATTCACTTAGTGTTACTATGGAGCCTGCACTGACTCAACGTAATGTATGTGTTCGTATGGAGCACTTAAGTGAAATGATCTATTGGTTGCACGTAGCAGATTATGAAGTCTATGTCTTCATCAGTAGACAGGAAATGTGATACAAAACCGGTGCGTTACTTTAAGCATGAAAAGTCCAATCAGCAGTTAGGATTTACAGTACTATGAGACTAAATGACTTGTGACGAATAATATTTTTATTCTACCTCGTTTTAGAGCTCACATTAGTAAAGCCCTTGTTGATTTACTAATGAAATATCTCAACTTTCAAAATGTTACTTTTCCTTGTGCTACGTCTTACACAAAACAGAGTTGTTTGATTTTCTAACCAACAAAAAAAAAAAAAAATTGTCCACAAAGTATTCCATCTGCTATGTAGAAGTGTTGTTGGCCAAATGTTCACTTTTCCACATTTAGAGAAAATTGAGTCATTGGTAAATTGATATTGGATTACATGACGGTGTACACAGTGTATGTTTCCCTTAAAGTCATGTAAATACAGACAGAGAATACCACAAACACAATAAGCTGAAAGTCTGGCTGATGCAGCGCGTTTTAACATCCTCTTGCTAAAAGCTCTCTCTTTTAATCTCTCTGTTTTTGTGTTCTGTTTCACCATCCTGTTTATGTGTGTATGCAATTATGTCTGTATGTATGTCGTTAAATCCCTCTGTCTGTCTCATAAGTGAGTCACGGTGTGGTGGATTTGTCCTCCTATGGCCTTGATCTTTGGCATGTCGGACGCCCTCATCATCGCTCTGCCTGCCACAGGAAGAAGCCTGAAACCTTGGGTGTCCCAGTTCGCTCTTCTGCATGGAGAAGCCTTTTGTAATGGAGTTTAAAATCCCTGCGTATGTATGGCTGCTGTGGGGAATCCTCTTGGGAACTTGGTTTGTGCGTATGTGTGTGTTAGTGTGTCTGTCCCTGGGTGTCATTTCTAAACAAAGATGTGATTAACAGGGATCAGTGCAAAGGCCCAGTGGTTTTTCATTATAAAAGTCTTTCACACAGTTTCTCCTTTAAACCCCACCTCTTCATTCATTTCCCTGTCGTCTTTTAAAGAATACGCATTTGTGATGTGTAAGCATGTCTGTGCGATTGAAAAACCACAGTTGAGAATTATATCTGCAGTGAGCTCTGACCCAGTATCAGTCATTAACTTTTCCCCTCACTGTTTTCCAGCCTTTTTTTAACATCTTAGGTAAGGATGGCTGAGCAGGGAACAGAGTTTAGAGAGGAAACAGCTTCTGTCGGCCTACTAATCAAGAGATTAGGGGCCACCGTTGGCATTCAAGCAAACCGTGATCTGGGACACACACACATACACACACTGAATCTGCCAGAGTGATTAAACTCGCATCCACGGCTAATTTCACCATCAAATGTCAGCCATAGCACAGCATTGGTGCTGAAAGCCAGTGTAATTCGTTCTGCACTAATTTCCCCTCACAGAAGAATGAGCGACCCCACAGACACATTTACTGTCTGCCATAAAACTTGTCTCCATTAGGGAGTGAAGGGGAGAGGACAGGATGAGAGATAGAAGGAGACATGAAAAGAGGAGATGGGAGGTGAAAATAAGGAAAGGAGGGCAGGAGTATGAGTGGAGGAATGAAAACAAAAAGACAAACAAGGAAAGAAGAGGAGAGGAGAAAGGTGGGGTGATGAGAAAAGAAAAGAAGGGAATGAGAAAAAGGAGTGAGGAGGTAGAATGAGGAAAAAACATCAGGAGTGGAGAGAACCACAGAACACCACATAGTGCAGCTTATGATGCTGCCTTGCTCAAAGGCACATGAGGTAAAGTGTTGACAGTGATATTTTCAGCACCAACCTTTTCGTAGTATTTGATCTCATAGTCGAGGATAATGCCGTTAGGTCTTTCTGGCTCCTGCCAGGACAGAGAGACACTGTTTCGAGACGTCTTCTCCTTTTTGATCACTGTTACTGGAGAGGGAGCTGAACGGGAGACATAGACAGAAACCGAGAGAAAGAGAGACAGAGAGTGAGTTCCTTTATAGAGAGGTTCAATGGAAGTTCAGTTCCCGGTGTTGCATCCTGGCAATTGTCTATGGTTCCTGTTAGCTTAATTGAGTTTGCTGCCCGGTGGGGCCACATTAAAGGCTGTGGCCCAGGGTCGGTGGGAGGAACGAGATGATGTACACTAATGCAAACATGGGCTTAGGTCAGATGATTTAGCCAATAAAAGATAAACTTGAAATGTTAGGTTTTTACATGTTTATGGCACTATTATACTACTATATATAACATAACTTAAGCATACTTGAAACTGTAAGCACTGAATAAAAACTTTGAAATGTATGATTCTTAAAAGGGTGTCTTGATCTTTTCTAGGAAAAGCTCTCTAGAGGGAAGATAATGATGCATGTTTCCAGTTAAATATAGGAAAATTAGGTAGTTGGTATAAGCAGCATTAACCACAGTTGCTGCTTGGTTATTACATTAGCTATGTATAGAATTAGTGAGAATTTGAAACTCCCATTCAATCATCTATTCAACTTCACATAAAATATACATTAGTTTGCTTATATTGCTGAAGAGGCAATTTAAATGCCTTTGAAATTTGGATTTGGCATCACGAGGACTTCAATTGTTTAGCTGCATTTTTCGAAAAAGGATTGCATTCATTGGAAACCTGACAAACCATCTATATCCCTTTCCTTCTTTCTTTGCCGTCCCCATCACTCTTGGTTTGGTGCTTTCTTCCTTGCCAATCCTCCTCGCCAATCCTTCACCAATGCCTTGCCTCGCCTCAGGGAGTTCACATGGTCCCAATCTAGTAATTCCCTCTATCAAGTCCTGCACCCCTCCCTTATTCTGTCTCCCTCTTCACTCCCTTTCTCATTTCCCTTTTTTACTGCTCTCTAATTGCCAGGCAGCTCCGGGGCCAGCTCGGCATCTGAGGCATCGACTTTTAATTTTATTAGACCACAGGAAAAAACATGTTTGTCTTTGAAATGTTCGAGCCTTAGTTGATTGTGATTATATAGCTGCGGAGTGTGTCTATGTGAGAGTGTGTGTGTGTGTGTGTGTGTGTTTTTGTCTTTCCGTGCATATACTCGTGTGTATTTCCGCGGGAAGTTATTTTTTCTTCTGTAATGAATCCAGATGGGGAGAATCTGTTTCCATACCCCCTGCTCCTCTTCTCCTCCTCTCCCTCTGGTTCTGATAGCGGGGTAAGGCTGTGCTTTTTATTGGCTCTGTGGTTTATGGTGGTAATGATTTACTGTGTCTGAGCCGCTTGGAGGCAGCTTCAAGTTCCTCTCCTCCTCCTTTTCCTTCTCGTTGCTTCTCCCTCTCTCTGTGTGCATATCTATTGCCAAGCACTTAATTTGCTGTCAGTCTCTGTTTCTGTCTGCGGCATAACTGTAAAACTGATATAGCATACCAGGCCGATAATGGCCTTAAAAACTGGCCTTCAGTGTTATTCACCTGTGTGATTTGAGGGGCATGCAGTTGTGGGAACACATCGATCTCCTCAGTACAACACTAGTGGACTATGAGATGTGATAGTAGTTTAAAAAAAAATAGTGTTATTTTCTCTGCATTTCCCATCTTCTAATCACACCGTTTTGTTTTGCATTTTCTTGGACTACACGGCTATTGATCATCACCTCCAGACTTTGTATGAATACATTATTGATATGTGAACACATGCTGTGTAGCTAAGATGAAATATTGATGTGATGGAAACAACTGATAAAATATACAGTAGACATTTATCTACAAGTTTCCTCACTTCCTCTCTCTGTGGTTACTAATAACCGCATCATCAGATCTGCAGGCAGGTGAAGAAGGGGTTTGCCCTTGCATGTATGTATACTGTTGTATGTGCATGAGTTTTCTTCTGCCAAACCCAGGTTCAGCTATAGGTCAGGCTGTTGATACCGGACTAAACTACTCTAAATGTGGATCAAAGTTACTCTGTTGTTAGCATACCTATGACAATGAGTGGAGGGCAAAGGAGATGAGAGGAAGAGAGCTATCTGACAGCACCTTGACAGCACAGCCAGGGCACACTGCTCCTTCCCAGGGAAACACTTAATCCAGCTTTTAACAGCTTTGGCATCTGTATGTGTGAGTATGTGTGTTTGTGTATGTGTGTGTGTGTGTGTGTGAGAGAGAGAGAAAGAGAGAGTGTGTATCTGGGTGGGGCCAGTGCACTGACATACCTAATCCTTGTAAACTCTCAAGGCTGATGGAGAGTGTGCAGCTGCAGGCTGAGATATTTGTTAGAGAGTGTGAGTGTATGTGTGTGTGTGTGTGTGGTATGGGAGGGTGTGTATGGTGGTTAGTTGTGTGTTTTTGTGCTTCTATGTGTGTGTGTGTGTATCTGCTTGTAGCTGTGTGTGCTTGATCAATGATATGTAAAGATCCATCTCTTCTGATGATCACTCAAACATTAAAGATGGTTTTCAATATTCAGAGCACACAACAGCCCTCTTAGCATTGATAAGCCCTCTTCAAATCTAATATATATTCAGAGAGAATCCCTCTGACTAACCACATACAGATTAAAATGCTTACTAAGAGAAGCCTCAGAAGCTTTTCCTAAACCATGTTGTCTTTTTCATCTGGATCGTCTCTACTTAAACTGTACCTCCCCATTGCCCTTTCTCCTCATATGTGATCACATGATACGAGTCCTTAACTTATCGTCAGTATAAACACGTCTGCACATACTGTATGCAAACAAGCAAACACACACAAACACAAAATCTACATGTACTACTAATCCCTGTCTCGTCATTTTAAAGAGGTCTGGCACTTTATAATACAACCCTGCTGTGATGACTCAGAGGAACAGACACAGCAGACACCTCATACAAATAAGTATGTGTGTGTAAATATGTGTATCTGTGTATGTACTGTGTGTACACACAACCTTTCACATTTGCATGTTGACATGCTGTCCTGTTGACAAGAGGACTTACACATATACACGTACTTACAGCTATACAGTATATTCTTATATTGTGTGTACTGTAAGTTTGCACTTGAGTCATTCTCAGAGTACTCTAAAGTAAAAGCTATATACTGTAGGATCCTCACCTTGCAGAAACTGAAAAATTCACAGGGTGACTGCATTGTCCTCTAAAAGAAAGCAGTGTTTGGAAATTAAAGAAACTCTATATTTATGAAATAAAGCTCTTAGGTAGAATCTCCATGCGTGCATACAAATGAAAACAAACATAATGTTTGCACAATAAGTTCCATTGTATCAGTGACCTCCTCTGGTTAAATCAACAGCTTTTGACATCATCTATGTGATGGAGTGTATAAGTCTCACCCTGCCTGAGTCATGATGACTTATGAAAGAAACTCCCGTCTGTTCACCCTGCTCAGAAACTACGCTCCAGGCGTCAAATCACCTCACAAAGAGTGAGACAGAGAAACCCTACAGAGAAATGGAGGAATTCATAACAGAGAGGAGAATAGAGGAATCTGAGTTGGATTTGATTAAAATAAAAGATCCTGTGTCCAGATGAGGAGAGAAAGAGAAAAGAAAACCAAAGAGAGAGACGATCATTGAGAGGAAAAGAGAAGAAAATGCTGAGATGCAGACACAAAAGCATTAACAAATACAAAGGCAAACTGTGTAAGAGAATAGTAAAGCGAGAGAGGGGGAAATAGCAGAATAAATTGACTACAGTGAGACCTTTGTGCATTCTTTGCTAGAGTTAGGGATTTCTGAGGTTTGGCACTTTCTACTGCAGCTAGATTTATTTTATACTTGGAATTTCAAAGATCCAGTTTCCCTTTGTCTCCTTATCCTTCTATTGGACTAGATGTGTGGATAGATATTTGTATAAAAGATTGATGGGAGTTTTAGGAGCCCCATCTTTATGTTTAGAGTGTCTATTAAAAAGGATGAATTTTACATTTTTTTTATTTTGTGAAGACGGAAGACATCCGATCCCAGTTGTTAAACAAGAGAATAGTGGCCTGGGATCGCCTTGTAAATGTCCAGGGCTGATGGTTGGAGTGCATATGTTTGAGCACATGCGTCTTGAGGCTAGTGTATTATATGAGAATGATATTTAGGGAGGTATTTAAGGAGAGGGAGAAAGAGAGTGCAGTTTGGAATAATAAATATACACTGCTCCTCACTGCAAACACACCTTCAGCTCCACAAGTGCCACTACTCAACAAAATCACCTGATAAGTGGGTTGTTTGAAGTGAAAACCTGCTTTTAAATAACATTCAAAGGTTCAAAGTTATTTCTGTGAGTATGCCTGTCTGGTTATCTGAGTGCCGTTTTCATTCTAACCATCTGCTGTGACATCTCACCGGCTTGGTTGGTGGTGATGGTGACAGCGGCGTACTGCCTCATCTTGGGTGCCAACGATGACACACCGTTCAGCGCCTCAATCTCAAATGTGTAGTTGGTGTGGGCTAGCAGGTCACCCACTGTCACCGTGGTGTTGTGGAGCCCAGCGGATCTCGGTAGAAATCGCACATTGCTTCTGCAAGGCTCACAACGCTGAGTGCCACCATTGCTGCCGTTCCCACCCCCACCACGGCAGCATTTGCAGAGGACAGTGAAGGTGATGTCCCTGCGGCCACCAGTGTCCTCCGGCCAGCTCCATTCAAGTATGACTGAAGTCTCGTTGATGGAAGAGATCACATTTCGAGGAGCTGAAGGAGGGCCTGGTAGACAGAGGAGAGAAGGAAATGGGATGAGATGGAGGTGAGAAGAGGGAGAGGTCATTGGATAAACAGGATGAGAGAAAATGTTTGAAGAATGATACGAGAAAGGGAACGGTGCAAAGACAGGGGGAGTGGAGGAAAATGAGAGAAGAAAAGTAGTATCAACTATCATTTAGTAGGAGTCATCTGCCAAGTACAGTAAACACAGCATGTAAGATGAACTTCAAGAATTAAAGGCCCAATTAAATGGTATTTTTACCTCTTTGGTGTGATTTATTTCCTATTGCGACATGATGCTGTGGCAGCATAAGTGTTACCTTGCGAGGCAGCTGGATTCACAACATCACAACATCACGAGAGAATCCTTCTTGTCAAGCTTCAAGTTACGTCTTTGCGTCCAAACCGACGGTGATTCGGACAAATCAGCGTCCTGTGAGGATTCTCGCATGATCTTGCGAATGCAGCTGCCTCGTAAGGCAAGATGTTGATAGACGGTGATAGACAGATGATTCATACAATCACCTGCCAAGTATTTTTTGAAAGTGCCTGCCCTATTCCAAACAATTTCCAAGTACAACTTCTCATACGGTTCTGAGAAGTTATACGTAGCATAGGTGAGGGATCATTCAAACTCTGAACTAATGGGATCAATTAAGAGAAAGGGGCAAAAGGTTAGGATTTCCTAAAAAGGCTATGATGGTTGAAGTTTGTGTACGTGTCTAAATGAGGTCACCACATTGGATTATAATTTTTCTAGAAAGTGACAGTTTTCCAGGATGAAACTCTCTATTTTATGGGGTTTTAAAATTGCAAAAGTAGTGTACCAAAAATTTGCTTGCATGTAAGAAAGTTAAGACAAACTGAAAAAGTCTGAACACAGTGACTTTTGCAGAAAAAGTGGAGTGTGGATCTCTACATTTAAGCAAATTATCATAATAGATGCTACACAATGTATACACAAGTACCTCTGTCGTTGTAGTTTACTGATGGTATTATCCAGGTTTTGTTAATGTGAGTGTGTATGTACTACAGTATGCATCTGTTTTCCCTCACTTTCTGGATCAGTAAGAGAAGAGAGGGGCATGACACAGCCTCTTTCACAAAAAAATGTTAGCCTCTGTCAAACTCAGACTGACATATAAAAGTTAAAACTTTTTATTACAAACAGATCTCTCTGAATATTTCCAGATTTGTATATCAAAGCTATGACTGCGGAGGACAAAACTGCCAAATAAGGAGGAGGGAGAGAGGCTGAAGTGAATTGAGTCTTGAGATAAAATGCTTTGTTTGGTTTGCTTGACTTGACAACAATTTACTTCACTCCCGAGCTATGCCTAGCTCCTGCCATGAAGTAATCTGCAGTACAGTTTTAGACTGTGTTTGTGCAAGAGAAATAAAAAAGTTAAAAAAAATACAGCAAATGTTTAGTTCTGGAGAGGTTGTCTGCAAGTCTCAGAAATGTAAATTGGAGATGTAATAAGACATGTTATTGTTATCAGAAATCAAAAAAAATGCCTCACAATTTAAGTTTTGCAATTCCAAGACAGTATAATATCTCAACTGTAACAACCAGCTTTTATATGAAAATTACCTCTAAAACTTCTAAATCTATATATGAGGAAAAAAAGGCTCCAGAAAACCAATTAAAGAATCTGATAACCATATCCGATTACAACGTGTTTATAAAAGCATATCATGAAAATATGAAGCAATAATCATGAATACTAGAACTATTCAAAGTTATGATAAAAGAACACAATTTATGCTTTTTTAAGATCTATTACTTCCAATATCCCAATATGGTGGACACAGACAGGGAATAGCTTCTGTATCCCCCGTCATCAACAGTATCCTTTATTATGAATGTATACTATATGTCACCTTAATCTGTGAATTCTTGAAAGTCAGACAGTATTGTCTTCTTTACTAATCTGACCCTGACAGTCCTCTGGCTGACCTTTACAGCCAACTCCACTGACCACATCAAACGTTTGGATCTGTAACTCACATCAAATAATACCTGCAAAAGGCATGCACATGTACACATGTAGGCAATCATATACTAATTCCAAATGTCAAAATAATACATAGACATCGAGATTAACATGTGACATGAATTACGGCGCGTAAGAACTGAGGATGTGTATGTAATCTCCCATCCCTCAAAAAAGGGACGTATGCACTGACCGTTCTTTGTTTGCACTTTTTCCAGCCTCCCACTTATCACCACAGATGACAGCAGGGTCTAAAACTTAAAGCTGTGAAAGCGGTGATTTCACAGTGTCTCTAAGAAGGCTGACGGTGATGATCGGCGAGAGGGGGGATCGGCACATTTTGAGCGTTTTTTTTGCTAATTTGGAGGAAATGCTTTGGGATGTAGGCGGATGCACTGATGCACTTTTAATTAGTGGAATGACAAACTATACTGTATGCACTGTTAAGACAACTGTTAGATTAACGTCTCCTGTTGGATACGTAAGGATATACAGTATGGTTGCATGTAATTTTCCCCACTATTTCTCTGAGTTTAATTTTCAAAATTTTAGTCAATTCTAAACAACCTCTACCACGCTGATAACAGTGAAATCCCTATTCTGAGATAACCATGATCATTATCTTCTAACAACTTATCTATTCATTTGCAGCCCTCGCGTCGCTCAATCTATCCCAATGAGGTGAAATTTGCCTAGTTGACAAGATGGTGTTGAGATAATCACAGCAGAGACCTGCCGTGACTGTCTTTCTAATTAGGATACTGGCTGTGGGCGTTGATTTGTACTTTCTACTGTTCTCCACACGGTGAGAGCCTTTTTTTCTTTCTTTTTTTTTTTTTTTCTTTCCCTCCCTAGCCCTTTTAGTAACGGATGTATCCATAATCTGACATCAGGGAATGCAGTGATTTATAGTTTTTACGGGAAATGCATTTTGGAAGGCTTGCAGGAGGAATCTGCATCTGCATCTGCAAACCATTTGCATCAGAGGGAGACAAAAGAGAATCTTGTATGAAGCGCGTAGAGGTGATAAAGAGTTTTTGGGCAGCCGTAGCTTCCGTGACCTTTTGAGTAAATACTGTAAAGAATGTTAATCCTCTTTTTTCTATTAGTAAGCTATTTTTATTGAGGAATTGGGAAATTGCACAATGCTATAACAGCCTTCAACTGTATGACGTGTAGGAATGCGGTGTTAATTGAGATCACACTAACTGGGAAAATACACTGAACTGTACTGACACTACCAAAAAATAAAGATAATCTTAGATGTAATTCTGAAGTTTCTGAATTTAGTGAGTGTTTTACTGATGATCAGAAAGCTTTTTATGTCATACAGCACAATAATATAAGATTTACATAGACATACATGGTATTCCCTTAAAATCATTCAGTGTGAAAAACATCTGAAAGCATTTAGAGCATCATGGAACACTAAAACTTGATGACAGCCAAACTAATGGGGATCAGCAGCTCTTCAAGGAGGGGTTAAGACAGGTTTTATTGCATGTCTTATAGTCTATTGAGAAAAAAAATCCTCCCACACCACATTGTAAGGTTTCTCTGGTGAGATATCTGATATAGAACTAACACGAGAAGTGGTGCATCCTATCAGAACACCATTAGCTCATCATATGGTATAATATCAAACCCAACCGTCGACTGTATAAACACATAAAGGCGCATACGCATGCACACTTACGAGTACAGGCCATAGAGGCGGGGTCTCCCTCGGCACGGAAGTAGTTTTTGTCACAGCCGCAGTGCAGCGACCCCTCATGGTGAGAGAAACTATGAGGCGGACACTTTGAACACTCCACGTTCCCGAGCGTAGATTTGTAGAAGCCCGCCCTGCACACTGGAGACAAAAAAGACAGAGAAGGGGACGTGAGTGTCGTGCTGAACCGGCACATTGACAGTTATGCGATAGCTGCGTTCTTCTTCAGAGGACCTGCGTGAGGAATGAAAGATGGGATGTAGTTAATGCACTCACACACTCTCACGCACATACACATCAACAAACCCGGAGGAGACTCGATGTAAATCTTTCTGTTAATGTAACAAAAAACCATTGACTCCTTGTAAAAAATATATATATATATATATAAAAAAAAACAATAAATCTCTGAAATGTCTTGGTCTCTGTTTCTCTCTCTCTCTCTCTTCGGCTCGCACAAGGCGCAACATGAATAATGCAAATTGTCGCCTCAGATAAAAGGGCTGTTCTCTTTAAATATCTGTGGTATTAAATCTGCACTCAGCTCTTTTAACTCCTACTCACCACAAATCTGTTGCAATCTGTGCAACTAGGGTGACACTCTACCTGTGCATGTATAACGTACATTGTGTGTGTGTGTGTGTGTGACAGATAGAGAGAGAGAGAGAGAGAGAGAGAGAGAGAGAGAGAGAGAGAGAGAGAGAGAGAGAGAGAGAGAGATGTGTGTATGAGATTTTGTGTAGGAAGGAAGATCAAGGGTAGGACAAAAAAAAAACAAATAAATAACTTCCTTCCTCTTTCATCTGTTAAGTTTTACTCTGCTCCTTTATTCTCTTCTGTTTTCTATTCTTCTCCTCAATTGCAGATTGGAACCTTTGTCACATTATCCAGGCTTGATGGGGATACAGGGATACAAAGCATTTAAGCCTACAAAAAGCCTCTCTCCAAGATGAAGTCAATTTTATTGCCACTAGGGTTTAACATCAACAGTCATTCTACAAACTAGAGTTATTTCCAACACAGCGACTATGAATTCTACTTCAGCGTACGGGCTTTAATTGCAAAAAAAAATGACAACGTTATTCATAATCAAAATAGACCTTAACGTTCAAGTGAAACGGGTCAAAGGGGACGTGTCATGCACGTTTCCAGGTTTATATTTATATTCTGGGGCTCTACTAGGATTATCTTTGCTTGATTTACAGTTCAAAAAACTTAACTAACTTATACTGGTCCTTTATGTGACCCCTCAGTTCAGCCTCTGTCTGAAACTGGCTGTTTTTTGCTTCTGTCTCTTTAATGCCCCCCCCCCCCTCCTGATGAGCCCACTCTGCTCTGATTGATTAGCTGGAAGCTTGGCAGACTTCCAGCACCTCAGTAGGCTAAGTAAACAAACAGCACTAGTAGGGTTTTTTTTTTTTTTACTTGTTCTTTACTTGAAATGGAAACTTTTCAAATACATCCGTACATGTTCGACCCCAATTCCGGTTCGAAATATGAGAGCGGACAAAGAGACCGACCCATGGAAACAACCTTAGCAACAAAGACTAGATTTGATGTCATAACGAGGAGGAAGTAGAGGTAATGTTGCAAATGTAAGGCATGTTTAACATAGACATCCAACACGATAATGGTATATAAATAACAGAAATTCACAAAAAGCATGATATGTCCCTTTTTAAGCTGCTAATTCAATATCTTTCAATGTGACCATTTTGTGTCTAAAAAAGTATTGACTGTTTTTGCAAGTGAAACAGTCCTCCTGGGCTACCAACGCCATCAAAATACTGCATTTAGTTAATCTCCCACAGACAAACAAGGTAGATTAATCATAAAATAAATAATCAGTCATCTGAAATTGCATCATATCTATAAATATCAGAGCTGGAAGACAAATGTTGGACAAGATCTGATTTTTATTAAAATGCAAATATGGAACTCTGACATGAATCTGATGCTGTTGCACATTTACTCTGTCAAACAAGCTTGTTTTGTTCTTTCTCTCTCTCACTCACAAACACACACACACACACACACACACACGCACACACACATACACACTAGATTAAAAAAAATGGCTTGCAGCAATAGTAGCGAGCCAGCAGAATGTGTGGGCTCAGCAGGACATGTCTGACAGATCCCAGTGGTGGACAACACACTCCTGCAAAAGCCAACACTGCTGATACTACTGCCATATCCATCACTGACACTGGCACACCAAGGTCCCCGTGCTGCACTAAATACTCCACAACCTCCCATCAACAGTGCGTATGTGTGTGTGTGTGTGTGTGTGTGTGTGTGTGTGCGTGCGTGTGAGAGTAATAGAATGTGAAGCATGTTTAAACAGCCAAATACGATCCTGGTAGTGGAATGACAACCACAGTATTTGCTGACACACCCAACACAGACCACCCTGATTGGAGGATACACCAGGAAATTAGAGCCGACAGCAGGCACACCCAGCCAATCAGGTAAGAGAAGAAGCAGGATAACCGCTGGGTCAGCAGAAACTCACAATGAACATAAAACAGAAGATGTAGATAAACAGACAAAATGTATAATGAATTAACCTCATAACAGTGGGAGACGCGGTCTTCGACTGATCCCTTTATCCACAAACAACAACCTTTGACAAAGCACACATGCCCCTAAAACTTCACCTCTACACCAATGAAAGATGCCTTCACTGTATTCATTGGACAGTCAAACCACTGGGCTGGAGTCCAACTGGATCTGTTTCTATTTAGCTACTGCATTTACTAACTCCTGGCATCATTCTCACTGTGGATTAGACACTAATCAATTATGAAGATATGCATTTCCAAAGCAAAACTTCTTGGCAAGATTTTTTTCTTTTGTTTTCATAAGCAGAACTCTTTATGCTATTCTTGTAATCATAAAAGTTTTTGTGTTTATGTCAGAATAACAAATTAAGACAGATGACAGAGATAAAGACATGATTTAGGTAGTCGTAAGGCTTTGTAAGCCTGTAAGAAGATAGTTATTCAAACTTATTTATTAATTGTTCACTCTGAGTTAGCTCAGACCCCCTTCCGTTCAACGTGACCCTCTGCAACTGCCATCGTACTTCACTCGGACAGATAACTCTGGCAAGTCAACACTCCGCAAACGTAAGAAAAACAGCCTCATTTCCACTTGAAAGTTAAAAATATATACAGGGACTTCTCAGTCTGTAACACAGCCGTGAAACTTATTAGGCACAGAGTGGATCCCATAAACTTTCCATGTAAAAATTAATAACCAAAGCTGCACTTAACGGTATGAGGTTTTCATATGACAGTGGTGATATGTTGTATTTTCTTGACCACAACCCTAAAAATATTTTTATAACTGTTGGAAAAGGATAATAAAGGTTCTGTTTCTTCCCAGCGTGTCTGCCAGGATAAAGGCTCTGACAGAGGCTGATGGTAAAATCAGATTCGGCTCAAAGGAGGTTAACTCCTCATCTAGAGGAGAGCCGAGATGTGTTACACTGACATTCGCCAGCAGTGTGTGCATGGGCATGAATGGATGGTATAATAGTGTGTGTGTGTGTGTTTGTGTGTGTGCATGTGTGTGCCCCAGGAGAGGAAATGCAGCACCTCTTCAGATGACAGAGTATGTGTGATTAATTAAAAGATCTGTGCATGTGTGTGTGTGTGTGTGTGAAAAGAGACAGACACACACTTTCACAAGAGCACCACTGCTATGAAGGTTATCCCCGATGAATCATCTTTTATTTACTGTATTTTCAGATCAATAACAGTAGCAGAAACAACATGTAAGGATTGGATAACTGTCCCTCTAAGTAGTCCTTTGTGATACACACACACACACATAAACATTCAAGTTGAAATTCTTGCAAATACTTGCATACACTCACGAGGGTGTAACACAATGTCTCGGTGCTTTCTTTAAAAATGATGCCTGAAACACAATCTCTTCATTCACTTTTAAAGAGCAGAGCACTTACACGTGCACACGTATACAACTGCAGCAGCCACATGATATGGTGGTTGTATAAATAACTGGGGCTGCAATTTGCTCAATCAATAGTCTAGGTCATGGGACACCCTCATCAATAATTAACATGACTGCTGGATAGCTTAGTGGTCACATGTAGTCCCCGCCTTTTTTCTACATGTTAGTTGAAAACCTGACCTGACCTTGATGAGACTGAATTATGTTTTAAATGGGACCGACTTCAAAAGAATTTTTGAGACAACAACTCAATTCAAATTATTTTATTTTCTGTGAGGCGCCGTGATACATAAAATACATACCTAATTCATATACAAATTAAAATGCAAAGCTGAGGATAAAAACCATAGAGTAAAAGCCAGGGGCAGTAATGATCGTGTGCTAGTGCTACAGTGCAGTAGTGCTGGTGTGTGTGTGTGTGTGTGTGTGTGTGTCGGGGGGGGGGCATGTTAGCCAGTCAGTACAAGGAACAAGTATTTTTTGTTACAGTGATTCTAAGGCAATGATTTTTCACAATTTAAATGTGATATTTTGTGAGTTTTTTCACGTTATGACAAGTAAAGTACAGCCCTGTATGTTGCTACATATTTGATAGAATTACTCTGGGTAAAGTATCATTATTTCTCCAAGAAACTACTTTCATGCTCTTTTTATGTACTGCATTTAGTCTATCTGGAGTATCAGAAAATAAATCTGAGGATAAACCTGGATAAACATTTATTTTTAATAGAATATTTGAACTAATTAAGACTCCAACTTCATGATGAGTGGTTTTCAAACACAGAACACTGTAATTAGTAAAGCTCAATTACACAAAACTTTTTTCAATTCTAAAACGTTAGCAGAGCATCCAGTGGTAGCCATTGTGTCCAGAAATGATAAATTATAATCACATAAAGGCATTTATTGCAATATACTGTAATCATCAGAGAAATGTGACCGGGGATTACGCTCAACATGTTACCTCTCACATGGCTCGTATCCTCTCGACCCCTGTTCTCACTCGTTTCTTGTAAATTGATTGGTGTCACACGAGGGAAATGAGAAAGTACCTCTGCTCTTGACCCCCTTCTTTGTGTCGGCCTAATTTGAAGCTTATTGCTCTTCGTTTCTCCCTCTCATGGTCAGTCAAATAAACATACACTTCAAGTTTCAGTCTAGCTGCAAGCGGCGCTAGGGAAAAACTCTGACCTAACAATTGATTTCCTGTTTTCATACCACCTCCACCTCTTTTCTTTTTCAAACCGACAAGATCACAATGACTTTCAATCCCTCTCTCCTCCTCCTCCTCCTCCTCCATCTCTCTCCGTCTATACTTCCCCTCCCCGTCCCGCCCTCCTTCTTCTACTTCTTTTCTGTGGCTTTCCCGTCTTTCTTTTGCTGCGTCGTTCTTTCCTTAATTGCAATAGCTCTCTTTGAAATGAAAGTTTAGGCATTTGGCTGCCGTTCTTATCCGGAGCCACTTGCAATGTTTCTGGAAACATGGCAACAGTAAACATCTTGCCCCCCTGCCTTGAAATTCCCCTGTGAGCCAACCCAGTAATAAGTTACAGATATCTGAAAAAGGTCAAAGTCTTTTATGAAACCATGGTACATTTTGTTGGGCAAATTTTACTGCCTGATAATTATGTCATTGCATGAAAACAGCACACCATGGTATGACAAGAGCACATTGTTGACTAATGAGAAAAATGCATACATACGCATCATCCGTCTAAATATCAGAGGAGAGTTTAAGTGTGTTGAAAGTGTTCAATTCTGTTTTAGAGGAGAAAACAGGCTTAATGATGCATGTATAAATGTTTGTTTTGACATCAAAATGGTATTTGATTTCATCCAAAAACCAAATATTAACACAAAAAAACTTGCCAGATACAACGCCAAGACAATCACTATAACAAACACATACCAATGCAGAAAGAGAAAGACACATTGTTACAGTTTTACTCCGACACACAAAGTAATACAGACCATCAGATCCATTATGTTGAATTACAATTAATTTGTTGAAACTATTATGTCCCTAACCCGATCAAATGAACTCATTTTTTGTCAGAAGTATAAATGAAAGCAATCATCAAAATTGATGGGTTGTGTCTTAGGGCAAATTGCTACACATTCCATCTCTCTTATGTTTCAATTATTGTCATTTGTCATGATAATCACGTTGGGAACATGCTGGAGTTTATTCATCTGACAGTATGGCTGACCAATGTACTTTTGTCTGCCAGGCTGAACAGGGACGTGATTCTGAGCCTCCAGAGCCGGTAACCATCAACTGGAGGACATGACTAAACCTTTAAAGCTTCAGTTTCAGTGAATGTAGCTAATGGAAGCTGCCAAAGCTAATCAGAATACAACAAAGACCTGTGATAGGCTCTCAGCACTTAAGATTATAACTGTTGATGCTTTTATAGTGTATTTTTTTTCCAGTCTTGTGCCGGCACAACAGAAGCTGGAGGAAGAATCAGGTAGGATAAAGCAGAAACATCAGCGGTGTTTAGCGGTTTCTTTGTTCATTTGTTAGAGATCTATATGTCAGTACAGCTACCAGTAACTGGGAATGGGAACACTCGGTAGATCGAGGTTGAACGATAAAGGAAATAAAGATCTGTGATATGAGGAAAATTTTGCATTGATTCATCAAATGGGTTCATCATTGACACATTCCAAAATGGAAATGCCTAGTACATGGAGATTTTCAATTTTCACCCAATGAAACCAAATCTACAGTATATAATGACTCGGTTAAAAATGTAACAATACGTTAATACTGCTCCTATGATTCTGGATGTTTCGAGCTCTTTGCTCTATTTTAACTAGCTTTTAATTTAAAACCACCTATAAACCAGCTCTGTATTATGAAAACTAGCTCATCTAGCTTTCACAGAGAACCTAAAAATGGGCCACCGGATCAATTTCTGACCCTGATGTTCAGCCTATCATTACCATGACCCCATAAGCTGCAATTTCAGCAGCCACAAAAATGAAGCAGTTGGCTTCATCAGCTGAGCAGTGGAGGGCCAGATTGGAGTTTGTGATGCTAACTGCAGGCTAATGGCCTGAAGAGACCCTGCTATTCAAGTCTGTTTATCTATACCCACTCAAAGAGACTCTTCTGCTGCCTAGATGCGCTGTGTGTATGATTCAGGGTCCAGAATACTAATCATCACACCACAGAACCACCAGCAGTGTCTGTCCGTGCAAGGGACAGTTAACATGTGTAGTCCGGTGTGTGTTTGTGTGTTTTTTTGTTTGTGTGTGTGTGTGCTTGCGCACGCGCAAGCTGGCACAGTCGAGCTTAATTAAGTGATCTGATCCAACACTGATTTGCATAATAAAGCAGGCTGATGAGGAGGATAAGAGGAGGCTGAAAGGAAGAAGAGGGAAGACTAAGGGAGGTAGAGGAGGAAGATGTAGGGAGGTGAGAGAGAAGAGGAGGAAGTGCAAGGTGAAGAAGGTCTACATTACGGGTAGAGTAGCAGACAGGAAAGCAGAAAGAAAACACATGTTTGTGAGTAGAAACACTCCAAACCACGCAAGCACATTATTCACCTTTTATATTTAACATTTAATATCTGATATGTTTTCCAAAAAACACACTGATTTACCATAATTACTGTTCAAAATTAAACACAATTATTTCCAGTAGATGAGGAGTATGTTGATGATTACTATTAATCATCAAATCAGCCGTGCAGTATAATCAAAGTGGGCTGACTGCACTAAATTAGACTTTAATAGAAGCAAATATTGACCTCATATATCAGTCTAACCTTGATGATTAAAAAATGAGCTACTGAACTTGTCTCATTGTTTTTCACAAAAGCTCTGCTCGGTTGAAGGGGGAAAAATCAACATGTCAGATGTCTGTTTGAATACTGTATAAGCCTCCTTGCTCGCTGAGCTGCTACTCTGTGGCATCATTGTAATACCCTATAAATTCAAAAATATAGATTTTCCCACTAATATTGATTCAAACTACTCATTTAAAGCCTCAAGATGTTTTTAAATGTCAGATTTGTGGGAGATTTTAAAAAAACAAAGGTGATCCATTAAAATTTCAAACAAATCTCTTTAGTATCATTTAAAATAAAAAATGTTCTTTTTTAAAAAAAAATTCTATTAACAACAAACTCAAAAAGTTTAAAAAAGTACACCTGTATCTAAATTTAATATATAATATGTGACAGATACCACATGTGGTGCCTTTTCTTATAGTAAAACTAAACAAATAGAGCATGTGTGTGTGTGTGTGGGTGTGTGTGTGTGTGTGTGTAAAGCTGCTGTTATGTGAAGGACAATAAAGTGGGGCAAAACAGGGCAAGTACTGTAAACCACACACACACGCTGAGGCATGGATCAACTCCCTGCTGTATCCATCAAGGATGTGATAACCGTTTCCTACACACTCCACACTCCAGAGATTAGCCGGGTCAGTAAGAAAATCCAGGACAACCAGCACACCAGCAGAAACACACTCTCTAAAGACACACACACACTCACACACACACACACACACACACACACACACACACACACACACAGGCATCAGGGTAATGGTAATTGCAATAACGCAGATGCAGGGAGACAGGACATTAACGCTTTTAACAAATGTATATGTCCAAATTATATGTTGATCAATTTGTTACCCTAAACTGTAATAGAGAGGGACCTGGAGAGAAGAAAAAAGAGAGGATGAGGGAGGGTGAGAGCAAATGGGAGACAAACTGAGGAAGAAAGATGGAAAGAGAGTGAGCAGGGAATCACAGTCTCTCTCTCTCTCTCTATATATATATATATATATATGTGCTTGTGTGTCTTTCATTCCCTTACACACATGCACACACAGTCCTCTCTTTATCCATATTAGCCCCGTTAGCATTCCCACACACAAACACTAACCATACGCTGACAACAACAATAGACCTATTTGTCTTGATCCATCACACACACACTGCCATTACATCTTTACAAACCCAACACACCAGTGTGTACATCTGTGTGTGTGTGTGTGTATGCAGGCACTGTGTTGTGTTTGAAGATGACACTGACCTCGTAATGCCCTCACAGTTTCCCGAACACACACACATACACACACACACATTCCACTGTTACACTCCCTGGAAACACACGCTGCACAACCTAACTGGCATTTAAACCCATTTGCTTTCACTCATCCTTTACAGGACTATTGTGCTTTTTTTTGAATACAACTGATAATCAGCCATGTACACCAAACACACATTCACACAAACACACTGGCTGTCGTCATCTCTGTGATTTAGAGCTGGACGATCCATTGTACTACAATCCCATGCGGGACAATAGTAGCCAGCGGCAACCATGATGCCATTTCCAGGCTGATATGGGAAAATTCAGGGATGTGGAGCTCAGACAGACTTTCCATCCTCTGCCCAGATTACCATTGGTAAGTAAAGGATTTATACAAGTGTTATTGTTCACTGGAACTCCATAAGTAATGTCATATATATATATGTCACTGGTAAAAGTAATCTAGTGCATCCATTTTCTGTTACAACTCCCATAGTGTCATCTGTTGAAATAAAAGTGGCAGAAATACATAATAAGCATTATGGCTTGTTACTGGGAAAAATATATGTTGTTGACTTAAAACTATGTGTTGCCCCCTGTGTCAGCAGTCTGAACCTGACTGAGAAATGGACCCATGTGTAGATAGGTCGATGAATAGCTTTATGACGACTGGATAAGAACAGCATGTACACGTTGTCCTTTTTTGAGAGACAAGCAACACCAGGGCGGTTTTATTGTTATTGACCAATGCCAGAGAGGACATGCTCTCAGCTTTAAGAGAAAATAGGTCATCTACAATGCTGCTGGACACACACACACACACATGCACGATGGTGACCCACTTGGTGGTGATGGTGAAACTCAATGTGCTCAGTCAGCAAGGCTTGAACAAAAAAAAAAGTATACTTATACAATCACATCGGTGCAATATAGCATGCGAACATAAACTACGACACTTAGAATTGTATCATTTGATTGAAAGAAAATGCAGCATTACATTAATATCACCTTTCTCAATTAAATTGAAAAGACATAAGCATAAGAAAAGTTTCAGTCACATTATAGTTTTTAACACATTTCTCTATAGTGAGAAAACTCTTCACACAGTTCCCTTTACCAGCATGCAGCTCAACTCATCAGTTAATCTCACATCCAAAATGCACTAATGCAACCAAAAAAACTTCATACACATCTCATCTCTTGTACCAGAACACTGACGACATCTGTCTCCCAACAAGAAAACTTTGTGACTCACAACACGATGTCCTAATAAACAACTGGTAGCACTACAATACGGATAACCATTGTCTTTTGTAGTAGCTTTTATGTAACAGTGAATTGTTATTTTTCCGTCTTTGAATAACGCATTGATTTCATACTTCATAAATCCGACATATGTTTTAACTCCGGTTGAGTCCTGTGTTTATTGTAATTCCGATGAATAAGCGTCCATATGGTTGCTGACAATGAGCCCCAGTTGGGGAGAAGTTACTCTGCCTGCTGAGATCTGGGTGGAGAAATGCAGTAAAGCCCACTAGGGGAAAAACCACTTTCACTGCTGGAGCACCTGAGGACGACTGAAGGACATAAACACATATACATACGCTGACAGACACCTACACACATGCCTCGGTATGTGGCCGCTGCTATATGCTAAAGAGCCCCCAGGCTCCTTTCACCACAGACAGCATGACAGTCTGGCTTTCATATTGCCCACAGTGTTACTCTCACTGGGATCTGTATTATCCAGACTGGGAAATGGACGCTGGGATGAATTCAAAACTGAAGGAATATAGAAATACTTAAAACTCCTGGCTGTTGCTTTCTAGTCTCCACCTACCATCACGTATGTTAGTAAAAATTAAAATAACATTCTTTCATCCAAATCTGATAAGCACATTTTCTTTTCTTATTGAATATTATGTGGACAAGATGGTTGCGTTCTGAAACAAATAAGTGTTACGCTGGTTTTCTGCAGTCTAACATTTCAACATCTGGTTTGAGTCTGTTGCTACGGGAAGCGGCGTAAACTATATGATTTGATCCATAACACTTTTATCCACTTTTAGTTTCCACTGTCTGAAGCTGAAAGGGTTTCTTCACTTTTTCAGTAAAGCTTTCTGTAGATTACGTCTGTGAGGGATGCATATGTGTCGGGGCGTATAGGATTTTCAAAAGAAAAGCACGTTGTAAGCAGGAGTGATAAGACATGATCAGGTGGAATTGTACTGTGCAAATTAAATAAAAGTGGTTCTTCAGCTAATAATGTACCCTTGCTCTTTAATTGTAAATCAAAAAAATTGACTTTAGCTTTACCTTAACCCTTTTCAAACTGTGAGCGGTGCAAGGGAGGTCAAGGGGGGGTGTGGAGGGAGAGACATGAGCCGCAATTTGCCACAAAAGTTGTATTCCTTCTTTGACCTATAACTCTGTCAAATCTGAACACACAGATATGATACACCTATTTTTTTGATTCAGTGTGACTTACACTTCCTGAAAATATTGCATCATTTAAAAAAGACGTTCCCTACAAATCCGGAACTTGTTGAGAATCAAGTAATCTGGTGATAACTATCTGTACATCCATGAGTATACTGCAAACAGGAACTGGTAATAGTTCATTTGGCATACTTTTAACGGTGGTAATTTGCTAAAAATGTAAACAAATATAAGCTAAAAAAACCAGGGCTCAATTTGTCACCCACGACATTACTCACTGACAACGTTATACTCCTCATCGAAGAGAAATCGAGGTAAGACAAGGAACAAAGAATAATAATCGGAGTCACATGTTGCGCTATCAATATTTTTATAACATTAATGCTCAGAGTCTTATATTCCCGGTACACTCCTGAGGCGCCAGTGGACATGTCACAAATATATAACACCATATTGCAAAGTAACACACCTTTCTTTACCTCATTAAATCATGCCAAACCGAATATTTCATGTGTATCTCATTAGGTCTCACCTTGAAAGTGAACATCACACAGTGAATCTCTGACAGAAGCGGGAAGGTCAGAATCTCTTTGTCTAAAGGTCTTTGAATTCCTCAGCGGAGTCCAGGCCTGAGGTGCCTAATCGGATTCTCCCGCATGCCGCGGGGGATAAATGAGAGGCAATTTGATCAAGGTTTCGTATAACAAAATAATAATCACATTCACACCACCTTGCCGATGTTGCAGCCCCTTCCGCTTACGGTTTTGTGTGCATTCAGATTAGCCCTATCTCATTCATCCGTTTTGATCTGGACAAACAAGAAAAGATTTTTTTTATTCCCGCCCAAGAATCTGCATGACACTTTCATCCAAATCTAAATTCTTATTTTATTTGAATACTTATTTTGGACAGCTGCAAACAATCATTTTATACGGTTGTCATGGAAAATAACTGCTAGATGGAAAGCATTTACGCGTGTTACCATGAAGGGAAATTTCATTGGCTGCATATTTGAACTTTATGATTCCCCTGAAATGTCCACACACATGGAGGAAATGTTCATTCCCGTGACAATTTTACTAATTCCTACAAGAGGCATGTGTCCCTTAACAAAAACGACTTGAAAATGTACTATTATATTGTAAACACACTCTTGTGTTTCTTTAAATTAGCTTTCATAGAGACTGATTTAGCTGATGCCCTTGTAAAAAAAAATTTCTTAACTGTCTCGAAGCAGGTGTCATGCACAAAATCACACTGTAAATTCAGATCTGACCTCTTATAAAGTCTCTGCTATGTACATAGCTATGTGATACAGCCATAGTTTGTGTGAGGGAGTCTTATTATAGCTCTTATATAGTGTCATTATAGCTATAACTTGAAGCCAGTCAGAGCACTCCTCTGTGAGCTTCTTTCAGGCATTTCGTTGATGTTGTAACATATTGTGATAACTTGCAGATGGAAGCTAATTTGAACAAAAAGGATCAGGGGTGTTTCTCTCCCTGCCATCCAGTATGTCCAGTATCAAATCCCTCTGAAAAGGATTAAGTGGCAGGAAGAAATTCAGGGATTCATGACTGAATATCTTAGATGATGATTCACAAAGAGCCAAGTATGCAAAGCTTTGTGGAAACAGTAAAATAGGGTCTCCTCGGACAATATGGACTATTTGTGTGTGAAGAGATTATGCCAGTAAAGCTACTATGTGTGTGTTCATCATGTGCCCATACTGTATGCACATGTACAAATGCAAGCATCTGTGTGCATCCATAGAAATATGTGCGGATGTGTATGTGTGTGCAGTTGGAATTCATGGGGCAGGTGTCTCAGCAGTGGTTGGGGGCAGAGCGGCGCTAAATCACTCCTCAACTGACACACCTCACCACAGGGTGTCCCGCCATGTGTTACTGCAGAGAGTGAAAGAGCGAGAGAGAGAGACCCAGGGGTAGCGGTTACTGGGTCACAGAGAGAGAGATAAACCTCTCTATAAATCAGCATCTTGTGATTTAAGAGTACGTTATGCATGTGTGTGTGTGTGTGTGTGTGTGAGAGAGAGAGAGAAGCAGAGGGTGAGAATGCATATGTATACATACAATGCCCTTGGAAGTGTGTGTTTGTGTGTATTGCTGCCTGTATGTGTGCACCCATTCCTGCCTGTGTGTGTGTGTGTGTGTGTGTGTGTGTGTGACAGACCAGCGCAGGTGAACTACAGACAGGCCCAGACATCCTGGCACGATCCAAGTAGACATCAAGACTCTCGCCTTACTCCCCCCCCCCCTCCCGACTCTCCTGTGGCTCCACCTCTACAACTCCCATCACCCTCTGCTGCTGCAGCATATTGCATATTACACACCCGCACATAATCATACACACACAAAGAAGCGAATAACGAATTATGCTAACTGTTGACGTGAATCATTCATTTTTCTTTAATTTGTGTTTCACATACATATACTAACAGAAATGCACATCTGCCACAAATCAAACACACAGGTGCAGACATATATAGGCATAGAATCCTGCTGATAGTGTAAACAATATATTGTGTGTATAGTGATGAGACATCGCTGAAAGCATGGTTAGCATTTGCAGGGGTCCTTTTAAAGTAAACTCCCTGGACTAAACTTGGAAGGCACACTAACAGCACTAGTGTGTTTGAAACAACACACTAGTGACCAATTATGATATGAAGACTGTTTGACACGAGGGACACTCCTGAGCAGTTTGGACTACAGGAAAGCTATCTGTAAATATAACTGAAATATAGCTGCAAAAATTTGGCAGGATCCAAACACCGTGGGGACGATGGATCAGCTCAGCTAAGTATTGCCGTTAATTGGCTTAGTGTTGTCGTATTTCAACAGTATAGTTTTCTTAATATGTTGGACTAAGAACACAGTTATGTATTAGAAGTGTATTGCCCGTCAGTGTATTCAGACAGTAAGCAAACCTCATTTTTCCTCGCGTCATTGTCCACTGGACAGTTTGTGTTTATTTGTGCCAAACACCCCATGTACCAGCGACATTACTACTGTAGCAACCAACCGTTTGTGTGTGTGTGTGTGTGTTCAGCATCTGACTGAACTCATCAGACACTCCTGTTCTTTTTGTTGTTTCCCTCAGGTCTCTCTTCTTTTTCCTCTTAGTCTCTGTACATTTATGAAGCAGATTCATAAGCCCCGGGATACGTGCAAATGTTTCTGCTCGAGTGAAAAATGTACGATGCATTTTTCTTTGCACGCAATCTCTCTACCTCTAAAATTTGTGTTCAGTCTAAAGACACAGATAGAGAGAAGAGTATATAACAAAAAAAACATGTAGAAATGTGTGAGAGTGTGCAAAATGAAAGTTGAACTGAGATACAAATTTTTTAAAAAGTCACTTATATTTAGCATCTAAAAGGCAAAATACGACAAATGTAAAACCCTGGATTATCACATTCATTTATTACCTTTGCTCAGAAATGACTAAGTCATGACTTTCTAAACTTTTATCTCTGTGACTTTGTGTCCTAGGGGTGCGGTGGAGTGGGTGTTTTGTGGTGGTTGGGTTGAGACACTTGGAGAAGTGCGTGTTCAGCAGAAATGTATTTCCAGTGTAGCACCCTGCAGAGTAAATGTTACTGGGAGTCTGTGCAGCCCCGGCTCATTTCAGTGGGGAACACGAGTTAAATAACCAGACTCGTCTTCCTCCCAAAGCAAGGCTTACAGGTTTCACCGGAGTTGCTGTTCTGTGCAAATACGGTACACCCGGCTCTCATTCTTACACGCTCGCACGCAACCTCTTTCTGTATAAACGGATGCTCTCAAGCTCAAGTGCACATATTGAGAACTGTTCGCCTCACACATTTGCCTTGTGCTATTATTATCATTCTTGGATCTTGTACAGCAGACTGTGAGTCTGTGTGTGTGTGTGCTAGTATCAGTCACACCGCGGTTATTTCCTGAGGAAACAATACAGACAGAGTTAAACACAAAACTTTCGGAGGGTATCTGTGCCACGTCACCATCAGTACACATACGGTATTCACACACACACACACACACCCTCTTTCCCCATCAAAGAAGCATTTCTTTGGGCAGCAGAAACCAAAGCGGACTCACATTGTGAAGCTGGTATTGTCCTTTTAAAAGAAATCAGATACCAGCCAGTCTTTGTCATCCGCAGCTTCCTTCCCTGACCACAGCTAGTGAAACTTAACTCAACACTCTGTAAAACCTGCCATGAAAGCCGCCTCACCAATCTTAAAAAGCTAGACAGTTTTAGTGTCCCGTGATGGTCTAAATGTTCATTCGGAAGCATTTCCACCCTGAGAATAGCCATATTCGGGGGAAAACACTGACTCTCTATTTTGTTTTTATTGAAATAATATTACTGATGCAGAATGTAAACCTGTGAGGTATCTGAGTCTTAAAAATCATTTTAATGAACTTCCTTCGTTCTCCAGTCTATGCAATTTGTTCAAAGGCTTCCTGTCTGTCTAAGAATCTAATTACACAAGAATAGGATGTAAAATCAATCATTCAACTCTTACTTGATCCTTTCTTTTTAGCATCATTGGTTAGTGATACTGTGGGTTAATGTTAAGGCGCTCACTGCCTTCATTCGTCAGGGGAGAAAGGAGACATTCGTCACAGGGTAGAATCCTGTAAAGAATGGACTACCATGGCCCATTTAAGTTCAAACCCCAATTTGAATACTTTTGTGTATTATTTCAGTATTAAGCAGCATTATTAAAGAGCCAAGAACAGTATATTTTTGCTTTCTATTTGAGAAATTATTTGCAATTAGTGTAATGGTGAATATTTGGGAAAATACATAGCTGGATGGACAGTCAGTCTTTTTTCTCACACACATACATACAATGGTGTGCCCCTTAATATTGGGGCCAGTGACAGGCTGAAAGGCGAGAGTGATGGATGGGCAGGGCTTAATCACCTTTAATCAGCTCCGTCCTTGAATAATGATGAACAGCCCCTTTTACACACACAGAATGCAGAGAGAAAGAGGGAAGGAGAGAGAGAGAGAGAGAGAGAAGCTTTGAGAAAGAAGCCGTGTGTTGCATACTCTTTGTTGAATTCATAAGTAGAGGCAGATGCCGTCCGTCCTCCTCTGCTTTCATTCCATACATCCGTTTTAGTCAATGCGGCCGATTCGCTTTGTACAAGGCACTGGCTACTGTGTTCCTCCGCTTGGCTCGCACAGCCTCACGCTCATGTTTCTTTATCATAGAACAAAATAAAGTGACAGCAGAAAGTGTGTAGACGGTGTGTGACAGCGTTTAGCTCAGCAAATGCTAAAAGGAGGTGTTATTTTGTTATGTGACTGTCACTTTACTATTGACGTTCCGTGGAAAGCATAGACAGAGATATTTTGCAACTCTCGGTGCCAGACGCTGGGAATGCTAAAACATGCTCTCTGCTCTCCAGGTGTGAAAAGCATGCTGGCAATCGAAAGAGTTCAATAACATGCAGTTAAAAATATGACCGTTTCATGGTTTAATGCGAGTCAGTGTGTGTTTTCTCTGCCACAAGGATGTGTGTACATTTTTCATCTTTGGCAGCTATTGAAAATCGAGCACACACTTTCTGAATCACGCTGCACACTTCATATAGATGAAAGGGATTCTAAAAAATCTATTACAATGAGTAGGAGACTAGAAATTCAGCTTTTGTTAGACGCTGACTATAAATTGAGTATAGATAAACAGCATTTTTTTATCATTTTCACCATCATGTTCAAATGACCTGAATGTAGCATTAGCCCCGGCGCAGGCCTCCTCCTCTTGACCCCTCCCACTCACCCATCAACCATCCCGGGCTTGGCGTGGTTGACAGGCAGCTGAAGGGCAGTGCTGTCAGGGAGGCCAAAGGCTGAAGCGTGGGGGGCCTGGCAGGGCGGCTGAGCCCCAGGACAATACCATTACAGTGGGGATGAGGACTGCATGAATGACCTGAGGAAATCATGGGGCTAGCAGGAATGTTCTCCCGCTGGGTGCACACATGGTATTTCACTCTGCAGAAGGGTGATAACCCCCACTCTCCCCAGTAACAGCCACCCAGAACAGTCCATCATTAAAAAGAAACCTGGTGAAGGGTTCTCATTGCAGGCAGATGCAGACCGCAGTGTGGTGACATGTACGCAAAAATATGAAAGCTGCACAGAGTTCACAGTCTTTATAGACTCTTTCTCTTCAGCTCATCAGACATGTACATATCGGCCTTGCTTTCTTTTTTAGATGACTGACTTATTCTATGTACGTTAATTGCAACTTTTTTTGCTTGTCATGATAATTCTCTCGGGTCTCTCTTGAAAATCTGAATCTCAGTGACATTTTTTTTAAAGTAAATCCAACACAAAAAAACACTGCAACCGTTGAATAGCAGCTAAAACCCTCTGATGCATTTCCAAAACACCTGCACAAACCAACTGCTTTATCTCATCCCATCCCTACTCCCTTCCTGACTCTTTATCTCCATTTACCCCCTCTTCTACTGCCTAGTAAACACACACACACACACAGTAATGTGTGAGTGGCCTCCCATTCAATGAGACCTTGAGCTCCACAAAGCCTCATGTGGCCCTATGTTTTAAGCCTCACAGGAGGCAACAAGCACACATTACAACCCCATAAAGGCTAGCCTATAGTGTGTATTACATACTCTTCGCTGACAGCAGTCACAGGTTACCATAGTTCAGCGGCCGACAAGAGTCTTGTAGTCTAAAGTTGTTGAACCTCAAACACTCCTTAGTAGGACGGACGGTCTAATAGGCAACAGATTATGAACACCAATGACAGCATTTGTTCAGTGTTCCTCCAAAATGGTGGGTGGGAAAAACACAAAATAAGCACCAGTGTGACTATGTTAGTAGCATGAAGATCAGCCGACATGCAATTGAGATATAAACTTAGGCAAGGACATGGGAAAGTATGACAAATGATCTATTGCATCATACCCTAAGCACAGCTGGTTATGATGCAACAAGGTGTAACAAGGTGGTGTAACAAGGAACGTAGCATCCAAAGACCTCAGGACCTTTCATCCTCCATTCCCATCCATCTTTCCTGACACTTTCCACTATTAACCTTCGAGTAAATAGGTATAGTTACTCAATGGTTAATGGTATAACATTATAATAATAAGTAAAATGTGAAAAATGTTCCAACCACATACAATTTGACTTAAAATCACCTAAAGCTTTGTTTGTTTAGACCCTTGTGATGACTTTGGTCTCATTACATTTGGACTGTCTATGGTCTGAAGGTAGGTAGACACCATATTTTTAAGGCTTCATTTATACTCTGCCTTATTGTACCTTGATTATTGTGTGCAAGGGCTCTATTCCTGAAAAAAAATGACAATAAAAGTAACTAACAAGACAAGAATCTTACCTATAAATGCATATATTACCAATTTAAATTCATATTACTCTTTATAGTACAGGCAGTCCATAAAGGTTCCGTATTATGATAGTGTCCCACTGACAGAACAGCGGGTGATAAGCGGTTAGACCTTATTATATTACTATTTCTATATCAATAAATTCTAAGCTCCAATCTTTCTATTGCAAAAGATACATCTATAAGTTAAGTTGGTCTCTCCCATTCCTAATTATCAATCGGTGCAGCTAGGCTTATGCTCTGAATTATTGAACAGACTAGCTGTGATATGTCAAAAAACATACTGCATATATGGAAACATCTTCCAATGTTAACCAGATGTTAATAATAGAGCGCAATTAACTGAAAGTGATGTGGTATGCTCCATCTAACTCAACAGGCTTCCTCATCTTTCCCATGCGCTGCAAGCGTCTGTCGTGCCAGTAAAATCCTTCTTCTCTTTCCTTATTGTTTTTATAGGCCTGTAAATAGTCCAAGCTAAATTAATGAGGCCACAGAGACTGAGATGGAGCAGTGAGGGGGATAAAGGAATGGAGAGATGAAGGGAGTGATAGATGGCATCATTATAACGCAGCACATCTCACTTAACAGGACTGTTGGCTTTGGAAGTTCCATGTTTTAGCATGTGCCAATTCCAGTTTCGCCTTGTTTGGATGTACAAACACATACACACATGCACACGCAAACAAAGACAAAAGTATAGAGGCTAACGAAATGTTTTAATGCACCACATTCACACACACACAAACCCCCCAAACAGATAGGCATGGACATACACACAAACATACTATAGGCAAGCTGGACCAATGAACTCATGTTGAGGACCACATACTGTAACTAACACATGAACACACACACAGAAGCTAACAGTCTCAAGTGGCCCATAAACACTCTCACACATACACAAAAGACACAAAAAAAAACCAACCTTCCCAAGCAAAATTCACTCACACACACACACACACACACACACATACCATCATAATTAGCTCAACTGCCGCAATGACAAATGAAGATAGAGCCTATTCTTTCCCCACCTGGGGACAATTTACAGAATATCTCGGTTAAGCTGAGCACACTGGTAATTAACACTGAACCCCAGTCAGTTAGCTGGCTGATAGCAGAGCTCTGCATTATCGCATTGTTTTAGGTGAAAGACTTCACAGAGCCCATTTTCATTCAACCAGAATGAGCTATTCTTCACTGGAGCATCCTCACACTAGCAGGAGAGGTGTAAATGCATGTGGAGTGAAAGAGTAATTACTGTACAACTAGAACGCTCTTAGAGACCGCTATGCTGCACAACTCTCTCCGACGACTGCTTGAAGCAGCAAATACACACCTAAACTTTGGAATTAAGTCACTTTGGAGAAGTTTTATAGTTGTGAAAACTTGCAAATGTCTGATGACAGAACTCCCAGATATAAATTTGCTCTTGATGCCTGTGTGTCCCACAAGTTTCTTGGAAATCTTCACAGATCTTTGAGATGCCTGAGTGAAAAATAACTTATTATTTGCTGTTTCCCACTTAAATTTATTCTTGTCTAGGTTAAAAAGCAAGAACAAGAGAGTGATAATATAGTAATAAATAATAAAAGATGGCAAAAAATGCATAGAGAAAAAAAAAAAAACATCTAGACAGACTGATGTGCAGAGATGTACTGCGGGGGGGAGACTGACAGACCAGATGAAAGATGTTCGCTTCATAATTAAAAGGTGTGTACACCCGCGGTTAATGTATGGCATTGTAATTAACACCTTACTTTGCCGATAATGGGATGCAGCGCAATCTATCAGCGATCAAGCGGTTATGTCTGTCTCTCCCACACGTTCCGTCTCTCAACCCCTACGTTTCTGCGTGCGTGTCGAGAGCGTACGTGTCACTCATCCCGACATTAGCATGGTAAGTACATGCAGATGGCGGTTAGAGCCACTAACCTTTCAGGAGCCATTTACATGTAAATCGATGGATTAATTGGCTAAAGCTCATTAGAGTTGGGGGTCTCATCAATACCACATACACCTCAATTACCCCTGGCACTGAGCTGTCAACCCAACTCAACCCACACACACACACACACACACACACAAAAGAACCAGTGGTATACATGAGACCTCTTGATTGGGAACTCAAGATCCACCAGTAATTTATGTTTAAATGATGTTATTTTTTCTTTTAAAGTAATCTTTAATTGCCACAACGCTTTGTCAAGAATCTTACTGTATTTTAGCAAACCACAACTGAATACTATTGATATAAGTTGGGTTTTTTTTCTTTTTTTTTTTTGTGCTGAAAGAATAGTCATTCATTAAATGTTAATAGTGGAGTATAAAAGTGCTTTCCTGTGAATCTCTGAAATGGCATTGAGATCATAGGACACAAAAATTTTGAATGATTTTGAATCTGATAAATGGTCACACTCATTCAGATTAAACCAAACTACTTCTCTGTGTATGTATTGCGTAGTGATTAAATCAAAAAAAATATCATAT
This sequence comes from Thunnus thynnus, assembly GCF_963924715.1. Lineage (NCBI taxonomy): Eukaryota > Metazoa > Chordata > Actinopteri > Scombriformes > Scombridae > Thunnus > Thunnus thynnus. The sequence goes on from NC_089527.1 coordinate 14,004,719, forward strand.
CATATATCATAGATAGTGGGCAAAAAGTAATATCCAGGTTTTAGTTAAAGGCCGGTATCCACACATCAATATAGCTGTTTTCACCGGCAGCAGTACAAAGCCTGTCAGGAAATCAGGGAAACAGGCAGGAGTCTGTGCGGAGGCCTTGCATTAATCAGTGAGATTTCTCTAACATTCCTTGAGGTTTTGCACTTTGGCATCGGCTCCAGGTGCTGAAATTGAACACTTAATAGCAAAAGACCAGCAGAGCGGAAGAAATGGAAAACTTGGTCGGTTGTATCGCTAGGCGTGGGCCGTGCTACCTTCACCTTGACAAATGCCTGGTGCCATCCATTTGAACAGGGAAAGATGAAGGGAAATGAATCGGAGGAGGTGGGAAATCTGTGGATGATGAGTACAGTAATCTTGTTGGACACTGCTGTCTGCCATTTTTCTCTGCTCATCTCCACACTCCGCTCCACTTCTAACCTTCCATGCATGTTTGTGTGTGTGTGTGTGTGTGTGTGTGTGTGTGTGTGTATGAGAGAGAGAGAGAGAATTTGTGAGTGAGTGTGTGTAATTTGTAAGAAAGGTCAGTGCTCATCTCCACAGTATCCCTGAACCTTTAAAGGTCGGATCCTTTGTCCTGGTATAAGTGACGCTTTATTCCGGCCTCGACGAGAGAAGGGACGTAGACAAAGACGGAGAGAGAGAGAGGCCTCTGGTTTGAGAGAGGTAGCATTAAACATTTTTGGCAGCACAAACTCTTGTTGACACACAGCACTGGTATTGGTAAGGGATCCAGATGATGAGGCAGGAAGTTAAAGCTGCATGTGTTTTCCCTGTACCAGCAATAATATAATACATCACAGCTGATATCACAGCTTAACACTACGGACATAATAACTTTATTTCAAACTCATTAATTTTAACCTTACCGTTGAGACCCAGCAGTCTCCAAACAAAACAAGCCACATTTACTTGAGCATTAAGCTCAAGTAAATGTTTTCTTCTAGTCCGTTTCGACAGCATAACTCACGAAGTGCTTCGCAATAAAAGGAAAAACAACAGATATGAAATACAAACACAATAATAAGAATATGTCTCTCTTAATAAATGTACCATGAACAGCAACATGTATGTTGACTCAACATGTATTGAATCAAGGGAGGTATAAATATAACTATCATTCAAAAGCACACTCTTCAGATTTTAAAGGGGACATATCATGCACATTTCCAAGTCTATATATATTTATTCTGGAGCTCTACTAGAATATCTGTGGATGATTAACTGTTCAAATAACTCCTTATTTATGTTATACTGGCCCTTTATGCGGCCCTTCAATTTTAACTCCTGTCTCTTTACGGCCCATTACTTTATTCTGATTGGTTAGCTTTCGGAAATTGTGTCTCGGTTGACGTCCGGCAGTTTGGGAGGCTACGTAAACAAACGGTAGCAGTAGGATTTCACTCGAAATGGAAATTCTCAAATACATCCCTATGTGTTCAAGCCAGATTCCGATCCAAAATATACGAGTGGACAATGTGAGCAGCTCGTAAAACAAAATTAGCAACAACTTAGGAACAAAGGCTACAGAATGGGCAGCCATTTGTGGGCATGCCCGATCAACATGATGTCATCATGAGGAAGTAGTGGCAATAACCATGGCTTTTGACTTTCAGGGAGCATTTTTAAAATCATTTACCTCAAGTTTTGGACCATGTTTAACATAGACATCTGACATCATAACCTTGGGAAAGCAAAATGCAAAGAAGCTACAAATTCTAAAACATTCCTTGTTTGGTGCTGAATAACAGCCAGAAAGGCCTTTTTGCAGAACATTATGATGTCACAGCAAAGTTGACCTTTTCATCAGTTCACTTCATCATTTTATCCTATTAGACATTTGTCATAATTAACGTCTGAATTCTTGAGTTATGGCCTAAAACTTGTTTTGTGAGATCACAACGTTTGTGCCAAATGAGAGAGACATACCCTCAAGGGGTTCCTGATATCGCATTCATGAGAACGGGACGGATGGACATGCAGATGGACGGACAAACCGAAAACATAAGGCTGCCCGCCACGGCTGTCGCTGACGTGGAGGCATAATAACGGAAAATCATTAAAAGTATGAATTCATACACATACAGTCAATATAGTGCTTTATTTAGATGCTGGAAATTGGTAATTGGAGATTTAAACTTGTGTGTTGAGTAAGAATTGTTCTTATCTAGATTGCTTGAAATGGTCAATGAAGAGGGCACACAAAAATACACACACACACACACACACACACACACACACACACACACACACAAACACATACACACAAACATAGACACAGCTGCAGGCCTTTAAGATTGTCCGGCGTTGCACTCTCCATGCTTGGCTGCTCTGGGCATGCTCTGTTGTGTTTGGCATTCAGAGTGCAGGGACAGCTAAAGGCCTGATCACTGAGGCCTGACCGCCTTTAATCAGCACACACACACACACATACACTCAAACACACTCATATGCATACGCAGCAGTATAGTATACAGTATATGTCACACGCAAATGAACCACTCCACTTCCACAGTTGCACACATTGAGACACGTACACTTAAACACTAGAGGGCATGTTATTCCACCTGACACCGTTTCTAAGTCAACCACCATGGCTGAAGGTAAAATGTCATCACTCTGCCTCTTGCCAGTGGATAGAGAGTATGCAATAAGTGCAGAGACCTTTTCTTTTATCTCCATCAGCTGTGGGAGTAAGAAGAGTCAGGGATGCATGGACTCTATGGATCATTTCAGAAAGACAGGACTGTCTGGGACCAGTGACTCTTCAGTGGGGGCACAAACTGAGAAATGAGTTCTCTTGAGATGGTATACTTTATTTTGGGTGTTCATGCAAGGGAAGTGTGTGTGTGTGTGTTCTAACAATGAGTGAATGGAGTCGATTTACATCGGATTATGCAATTTCTTTGCAGCTAAAGATGGCCATAACGCAAAGCAAAATGAGTGTTTTTATTCTCAGCATGTCTAGTGGCTCCATGCCAGCAGAGAGAGATTAAGTCTCTTCAGCTCTCCCTTTTCTTCCTTTGAGATGTTGTTGCCCCAGCATGTCCTGGATCTGCCCTGGGTCAGTCATCTGTCAGCTATGCCCTGTGCCCTTGAGATCTTAACCAGGTGTAAACCTTCTCAACTTCTCAATGAAACTCCAAAACTCATTGAGCTTCTGAGCACATTACTGAGAGTGAAGCATGTAACCGTACAGAGAAAGGTTGCGCGTACTTGAACTGCTTCTCTCCGCTGTGTCATTTTTTCATCTATTATGGCTTTGTGCCTCCACTTTGTTTTTACCATGATAGCCCAATATAGTCGCAGCCAGCGGCCAACTGGTTCCCATCATCCAAACATTCATAAACTCCGGGAAGCAGATGCTGTCCCTTCACCAGAGTGGAAAAGTCCACCTCATTCAATTGAACTGCAGTCTAGGGGCCAGATGCATAAAGGATACATACAAAAACCATGCATATACCATCCCCTACACATAAACTGGTATTTATAAATATATAAATATATAAATATGAATGTTCGGTGAGATTGTGTGCACCTCACGCATTCTTTAGAGCAGCCGTATATATGTTTTTCTAGAGTGATCTCAGGTTGATGTGATGAAGTTGAGATGAAATATAAGGTGAGAGATGGAATCTTTTAGTAAAACATTGTTTGTGTTGGTTGATAACCAGCTACACTGATTGTGTGATTTCTTTTTTTTTCGTAGTGTTTACACAAAGATTTGTAAAATGCTAATAAAAGGCACATTTATTAAAGTAACGATGATACTTTACTTTTGTGTGATGAATCTTATCATTCTTTTAATTTACACAAGAGTCAACATTTTATTCTGCTGTTAATATTCTATTTATTTTATCCTTACTTGTGAAATAACTTCTAAAGATATGAGCACTATAAACTAATCATTGATTACATTTCTGAGATATCACCACCAACGATGGTTTACAGGTCCATGATGTGATGAATTAATTACATGGATGGTATAAAGAACCACACAGCCGTGTGTAATGGTCGTGCGTAGTGACAGCTGTTGGAGAACCTCGCTGGCGCAACACAATCAGTGAAACAGCACTTCTTCTTCTCCATTTGCTTAATTGACAGGTGTACAGACTGGTGGAGCAGGCAGCGTATTAATATGAAAACGGCAGGTTAATTACATGTCTTCATCCATTTATGGCTAATTGTGGGAGTGGAAATAAGGCTCATGCACATGCAAGCAGTTCCTCTTGCTGAGATGTATAAAACAGAACCATGCATAGCACAGATACATAAATCTGACAAAAAGAATGCGTATGCGTTTTATGCATGTGGCCCCAGGTCTTTACTATTTGATGATATAATATTCAATAAATATCACAAATGGAAGGGCACTATGTATATATTTGCCAGTGTGACTCCCACCATAAACAAACTTGATTTAATGCCAACTTCTAGCTTTCGCTGTAAATATTAGAACAGCCGTGTTATCCCATACTGCCAGAGCATCTCTTACAGAGTACCTCAGGAAGCTCAGTTGCAGTGTGCATGAAAAGAAATTTGACAACCTTAGGACCTTTAACTGGACCTGAAGAGTCAAGTGAAACCTTTTCATTTTTTTCCTGGTAGGATTTATAAAACTTGCCCCTGACCAGATTCCTTTGATCCACTTCAGCCTGCTCAGGGTCAAAAGCAGAGAAAAACTCTTGAAGGCAGCCAGTCAATCCCAAGGCTGTGCCCCGGCCAAACATACAGTGTTTTCACTGGAAAGTGATGTCTTTATGGGTAAATACAAACAGAAGAACATTTGAATGCACTGAAAGAAATGACTGGTGGATGAAGGATTGGTTTGACAAGCATACTGTAAATGCACTGAACATGAAGTACATTTTAATTTCAGCTCCAGAATCTATGTGCACGCGCACATGTGTGTGTGTGTGTGTCAGTGAAAAGCAGTTTCCGCAGTGGTAAGCACCTTGTCTTCTTTTTCTCACCTCTGCTGACTTCTAGTCCACTAATGACCTGTATATATTGACAGACATGTCTCTTACAGTTATGTACTGCACTCATTCTATCTCTCTCTCTTTCTCTCATGCACACACACAGATGTGTATACACCATGCAGTATATGAGGATATATCCCAGAGGAGCTCTGAAGCCTCGCTTCCTGCAGACCTGATTAAGATGGAAGACACAAACAATAAAAAAAACCAAGGTTACCATAACAAGGTCAGCAGCACACAAGCAGACACAGGTACAAAAAAAATAAATACAAAAAACCCAAAGCAGCTAAGGGTAAACCAAGGAGTCAAATTTTGTACTCTGCCTTTTTTGTTCAAAGTTCCTGAAGATTGAACCATAAATGTATATAGTGATGCAAAGATTTCTATAAATACTGATTTGCAGTGAAAACACATTAAACCCACAGTTACTGTATGTATGTCCACAGGTCAGCATGGCCTTGGCCACATAAATTGAATAAATAAATGAAGCTGACAAATTGTAGATGGGTAGTCTGTGGCGTACAATTTAGAACTAATTTCTCTTTTCTTTAGTCAATACAAATATCAGTGTCTTAGTATCACAACATTGATAATTGAAAAATAACTAAGTAAAACATAACAGTAGATAGTGGGACAATGTTAGTGGCATAGAGAAGAAGTAATACTACAAAAGTGCTGTATGTCATTTGTAGTGACTGTGAGTTATTGAAACAAAAATGACTCCCTGACTTGATTGTATTGTATTCATATGTGTCACATAGTTTACCGTGTGCAAAATGTTAATGTTTTCAATGGAAACTCTTTTATTCCACACTAGAACACTTTGTGTAACAAGGGCACAGCAAGAGGCTGTTGCAGAGAAAGTGAAGTTGATCAGAAATTTTCAAAAATGGTGATGGTGAGATTTCTGTAATTTTAAATATGGTAACCGGCTAACATCAATGCAGAATTATCAGTAGATTTCCATGCCATGCCATACTCTCAGAAGCCTTAAAACAGACATTTCTGTCTTTGTTTTGCTGTCATTAAAGACTGCAGTGATACGGAAAGGTTGTCATGCTGACATCTGTGATATAGCATCACAGTGAGATCAGACAGCTGCTGGAAGACAGACATTTATGTTTTTTCAAATGAAATGACACTGAGAGGCCTCTATTCACTGATCGCATCGCAGCTGTACAACAAGATGATGCTTCTGACAACTTGCAATACATGCCTACAGGACCTGTTTAGATAAGCAAGACACTTGACAGGCGCCATGTGGTCCCTATATGTGTCTGAGGTCGCAGCTGAGGTCACCACCGCATCTTCAGCACCAAGGACAGCAGACATCACACATGATAGCTTTACAGTAATAGGTCTATTTTATTCATGAGCTAAATAAGGAGACATTAAGTGTCTATCGCTTATAGTAAAAGTCGTTTTATGTTTCAGGGTAGCAGTAGTATTATAATTAGGCTCATTGATAGGCTGTGGCTGTATTCTATATGGCCATTTAATTTGCCTTTTGTGCAACCATTTGAACTCCGTCCCCCACTGAAGGTGGACAGATGGATCCGATTAATTCACATGATCAAAGACAGAGAGTTGCAAGGTGAGACACTGATAATAGTAATAGAGTGTAGTAATACAAAGTGAGAAGAAAATGTCTTAAATTCAAATGAGCTGCAGATTGTGCTATAAGTCCATATTAGTCATTTCCTGCACATGGCTTCTTTCCAATACATTATCCAACTGGACTTTGCCATTTTTTTTTTTTTTTTCATTACATTTTCCTGTTATTTTATGCAAAATAGTGCCCTAGTGATGACTTAAATAACTAAGGTAACGATGACAAAGACAAGAAAAGCATTTAAATGTCACTGATAATTGTTTTATCTTGTGACCTGTTTGTCTTCAAGTTGTGGTGGAAAATCTTTTTATCAGCCAACTTCCTGGAATGTTTGAAAGCAATACACAGCGGTGATGATTAGTGGAGCAGTGCAGCACATAAAAAAAAAAAGAAAAAAAAAAAAAAACATGACATGTCATTCTCTGTGGATGTTTAATTGATAGCACTAACACCACAAATTACAAAACAGGCATTCTGTGCCAGAGAGTTTTCAGCAGGGGTCTATAACCCAGTGACAGCTCACTCTCTCTCTCTTGCCTTCGCCTCCCCCTCCTCTCCTCCCTCTTCCTACTCCTTCCCCGGCTCGTTCCCTCTCATCTATCAGAGGTGATGGAGTGACTTTCCTGTGCAACTCCCAAATTTCCCCTCCCCTGCTACATTACATGTGTATCCAAACCACCACTGTGTCTGTCAAACAGGACGTTTCCCCACTGTGTCCGTCTCTCTGTTCTTGTCTACCCACTGACACGCACTCACACGCACATACACGCAAAAGCGATGTCAGCAAGAGTCCCACAGTGATCATCCCTCAGTGTTAAGCCGTACTTGTCGGTTGCATATGTGGACTGTATGGAAGCACACACACTCATATATAAATTAAATATGTTTAGTTTTTTTTTTTTTTTACTGTGCTCACACAAGCTGCATGTTCACCATATCCCTTTGTACTATACACACACACACACACACACACATACAGTATTCTCATACACACACACACACACAAAGACTGACCACTGTGAAGTGATCCTGTCAACTGGTAGGGGCCTCTCCAACAAATAAACACCCTATCTATCTATCCCTCCATTTCTGTTTTAGGGCCTGGTTGTGTGTGTGTGTGTGTGTGTGTGTGTGTGTGTGTGAGTCTGTGTGCATTTGGATGTATTTGTCTCTGTGTGTGTTAAGTTGAATTCCTGAGCCTGTGGTTACCAACAGCTTTGAAGTCCCAACAGCACCAGGGCCCCAGGGTGGCAGGCTTACCCGCCACCCCCAGCCTGCAGTTGAAGGCCCATAAAGAGAAAAGCAAACAGGCAATAATACCCCGAATGAACAAACCTTTGCTGCATCCTTGGCTACAGCCTCCTCCTTGGCCCTTCATGCCAGACACACATGCACACTCATACACACGAGCAGCACTGCGTTGGTATATTGTATGAGTGCAAGCGGAGATCAAGAAGTAGACTGAGAGGGAGGGACTGAGACACAAACAGACATATGCTCATGAAATCTTTTAGTCTGCATGTAGGGCAATGAGCATATGAATGCATGCTCTCTTTCTCTCTCTCTCTCTCTCTCTTTCACACACACACACAAGTATGTATATAGACCATACAGTATGTGAGCAAATACACAATTATTGCTGAGTTGCCTTGCTTAGTGAGTTATTTCTGCCTTTGGACAACAGTGGAATGGTCTCTAATTAACTCTATGCTCATCATCTCTCCTCTCTCTCCCTCTCTCCCTCCCTCTCTCTCACTTTCTCACTCTCCCTTCCTCTCTTCACCTCCCTCCAGTCAGATTTCCCTCCCGGCTGCTGCGGAGTGAAGTGGGAGTCAGTATGATTGCTGCAGGCTTCTCAGCATGCTTTAATTAGCTCCTTTTTTCTTTTTGTTTTAAAAAATCAAGGTTATGGAAGATCCTCAAAAAGTCAAACTGTACTGGAGGGGTACAAAATTTTGGGCACTTGTAGAGACACACTGTTAACAAAAAAAAAAAAGCTTTTCATCACTACTGCATGTACAACTTTGTGTATAGATGCATATGCATGGATTTCCTTTAACACATATGAAAAGATGAGGTGAATGTCAAAGGTGAAGAGGTGTAAATTCCCAAAAAAGATGCTGCTTTCTCCACTTTCTCTGGAGAGAGTGCTCACTTGCTACTGTTTGGGAGAGAGCTTGGGTTGTACTCATTTTGATTTGCGTAAGTGTTGTAGCAAGTTGGAATGGGTCACTGATTTCAGCTGTAAAAAAAAAAAAAAAAAAAAAGATGAGTGTATTTTCACATTTAGCTAATTTAGTAAAATTCACTGTTAACATCATGATTCAAGACCTTTCTAACTGGAGCACTCAATCCAGGCTTTGTCCTTTCTTCCAGCCTCTCCTTTCTTTTTCAGATTCCAAAATGGCTAAATTCCAGGCAGCACACAGCCAAAAGGCTGCAGCAGAGAAAGCTTCCACACTAAGCTAAAGTGACAAGAGAGGAGGAGACTGATGCAATGGAACACTAGTGTTAGAACAGAGCCATGTACAGTATAACACTTCATTCACCCAAACAAACACGTACACACACACAAAGGACAGCGAGAACTGATGTGAATGCCTAGATTGGCTTTGAAAATGTGTGTGGCGGATGTATATGAGTAACACCCGTTCTTGAACACAAAGTGTGGAGGTGCCCTTCAACGAGGAAATGAATGCCCCGCAGTAACAGGCTATTGTTGTACTGTGTGAGACTGTGTAGCTCCGGTTGTGTACGTGTGCAACTATGATGTGTAGCCGGGTGCTGCTGGAAAAAGGGAAAAAATGGCTCAGTTGACTGTGAACGGGATAAATAAAGGTTACAACACACATACGCACACATGCAATCACATATTAGTGACAAAAAGAAAAAAAAAGCAGTGATGTATATTAGCCTGTTGCTGGACTAGAAATTCTGTCATAGCAATTTAGAGGGGATGTGGTGGTGAGTGTGTGTTTGTGTGTGTGCGTTTTGATGTGGTTGTGTGTGTGTGTTGAACTGACATGTTCTTGTGGAGAGCTGGGCAGTTATATAATGGCCAACACAAACAAACAGAGTCCTTCCAAGGGACCAGAGGAGAGCCAATAGCTCCATGAATTCACAGCACTCAGCCTCAACAGTCTGGCAGAAAAATATATACAAAAACACAGAACAAAAAACAATATGGGTGATGAGAAAAATAAGAACGAAAATGTGAGCACTGGCGAACGAATACAGCGACGGCGTGGCTGAAACTCTTCTGCTTCGCTTACGGTAATTGACCAGAAAGAGTATTCGAAATAAAACCGTAATGTTTAACGTCGAGGTTGATGATTTTCAGTATTTTAATCGTGTGATAAGTTATATCTACGGTTTTATTCTCCTCAGGCCATGCACTGTATAACTAATACAGAAGGTCAAGCTAAAAACAGCACTGGAACAATTTTTGTTGCATGCATTAAGGGATTTCTGATCCCTAGGGGGCAGAAAGACTCCAAAAGAAACTCAGAAAGAAAAACACATCTAGCAGAGACAGAGCAGAACTTGCATCCTATTGGAGTGTGTATGTATGTGTATGCATATGAGTATGTGTTGTTTTTCTTTTGGCAAACTAAGTGCTAAAGTTTCTTCACCGGTGATGTTGGTTCTCCACCATAGGGACCAGCAAACCAATACAAACAACTTGGAATGCGTATAGATACTGAGTAAGAATGGCCGTGCTAATATCTAAAATATTGCGAAATAGAGTTTTGCTTAGAATTAAATAGTTAAATAGACGCCGTATCGTTTCAGAAAGCAAAACTTCGGTATTTCATCGGTCAGGTTGATGTAAACTTTGTGTTACAAAAGCCAATGAAATATGTGTAATGCGGATCTGGCATGTCTGCTTGAAAGCTAAAGCCTGTCTTTGCATGAAGGCAGCAGCTAAATCATTTTAGTGAGAGAGTGGAGAGTAATATAAAACATTCGACATGAGATGGACAGAGGGCTTTGAACCAGCAGCCAAGACCATCAGCCACTGGGGTGAAAGGAGAGCGGGGGAAGAAGCAGAGGAAGTAAACAAGGAGAAAAAAGGCACTGTTATTTGGGAAAAGATCACTGCAGTCATCAAATACAAATAAATTTAAAACATCAAAATGATCTATTAGAAATAAGTAGAATTCCCGTTTACTTTATAGTACCTTAAAACTTAACAAATTAACTTTTATTCTCTTTCTAATAAAGTACTTTTTTTTTCTTTTCTTCTACCTATAATAAGTAATCTGAGCAAGACCAAAAACTCAGGCAGTATGTGTGTCCCTGCGTCTGTGTGTGTGTGGATTTACTGTATGTGTAATTGTAATAAGCATTATGGTGCTAGCAAGTATAAGGATTGTGTGTCTTGATAAATCCAGCAAGAATGTAAACCTGGGTCTCCCCTTAACGTACAACAGAACAGCTGCTTGCATTTGCAACACGCACGTACGCATGCACGTCACACACACACATACGCACAAACTCTACAGACAGACATCCGTTCGCTGTTTCAGGATCAAATTAGGGTTGCAGGAATTTCACACTGATGGTAGATAGGAGTTAGTTCACCTGCTCCAGTCTGTTCTAATGACAGATGAAAGACCGACTTAGCTAGATTAGATCCAGCCTCGCATTCTCTGTAGAAGGCCTTAAGTCTGTTCACAAAACATACAGTAATCCAGATGATGACTGACATGTCCATTCAAATCATACAGTATGAAAACTCACAGTTTCACCCTGACACAAGATCCAATGACATCTCCTGCTGTAATATAGATGATGAAATATCAAAATACATTCACAGTAATAGTCTGAATCCTGTGAAACATGTAATGACACATATGCAGCCATCAGCCACACACACACACACACACCCAAACCCAAACGTCCACACACGTCCACACACACTCTCATAACTGCAGCTCATGCGTGGTGTCCCATTTCCACAGCCAGACAGAATTCATGTGTTCTTTTGAAGGCGCCACTGAAAAAACATCCTTGCTTTCACAAACATTTCTGGCTGTACACACACACACACACACACACACACACAGCTCAGCAAGATAATGACAGTCTAATACCGGAGTGTACTCTATTAGAGCCATTGAACACACTTTGGAGACTGTATAAACAAAGACAACTGCTCTCGTATTGTCTCTCTCTCTCTCTCTCCTCCTCGGATAGAGACTTAGGTAAATGGAAGATGCTGCATTGAAGCGTCCTGTCAAAGAAAACAAAGCATGAAATATTCAGTGAAGGTGCTCCATCCACTTGACTCAGAGCGAACAGTCAAAGCCAACAGCACTCAACCCAAACACCTCGCTCGCCACGCTCTTAAATCTACTACTTAACCGCCGCTACCTGACAGCATGTTATGTTTAATTACTTGATTATTCATTTGTGATCTTTGCTGAACTTCAACCAGTTTGTGTATTTTGGTGAGATCCTTGAAGAGGTTTTGAACACAACAATATTATACCGATATACATTCTTTTTATAGAGGGAAAAATCAAACACAACCAAACTCCTGCGTGGAGTTTTGGAGCCCAATATGTGTCTGTTTGCAGGTCTGTGACTTGTAAATACATGGTTTAGACATCTGTTTCTATGTGTTTTAGCTGGCTGTAGCGCTGTAAATATGTTTTCAGCATCCCTGCTATCTGTCTGTACGGTGACCTAACCTCGTGCACTCATCTATCTGTTAACACAGAGGGGCCTGGAGAGCGAGCTGCGTTCTGGGGCCCCTGATGGCTGCATGCAGGGGGTTGTGGGGGCCTGTTGGTGCAGCTGTCCCACTCCAGAGTAACATAAGACCTTATTAGAGTCCATTAGACCTCTCTGAAACTAATAAGAGATTGTCAAATACATCCAAACATTCACACAATTCACAGAGAGACAGGACGTGAAAGGAGGGGTGGCTGGGTTGCGGGTGGGGTGGGGGTGGGGGTGGTGGTGGTGAGGGGGGTGGGGGAGCATTTGTCTACAAAATGTTCCATTGTTGTATCTTCAACTTTAAGGCGACATTTCAAGTTTCCACAAATTGTATTAATCTATTGTTTAAAATATTTCCCGTAAATAATCTGAAATGACATCATGGGTCCCTTTTAGAACTATTCTAATGAATAACTTCAGGGGGTTTTAGGTATTAACAAAAGGTTCAGAGGCAGATAACACTGACTGATCAATGTCTGCATATCAGTAACTACATCATATTAATATCAATAACTCTTTTTTTATTTGCCGTTTTTTGTTTGTTTTAATTAAAGCGATAGAAAACCCCCCATTTAACTTCTCCTTCAGTGTGTTTACAATTTGTAGATACAAGGTTTCCATCTGACAGCTGCAGCAAAGTTTCTCCTTGCATCTGGATGACGAGACAGGCTTGCCTGGAGTCCGCTGCCCCAGAAAAAGAGCTTCCCTTGGCCCTGACAGCAGGGGCATGACCTGGTAGACTGCCTTTGATCTTTAATTAACACTGGGCACGGCTCTGGAGAGGAGTGAGCTGATGAACATGGGAGCATTTGGGACCAGCTACAATAACTAGGATAAGAGAGCTAGACAGAGCTAGACTTCTTTTTTTTTTTTTCCAAAACTTCCAACACTATTTTAACTTTAAAGTCACTGTGGTGCAGCCGCAGTGCAGAGGTGGCTGCTCTCAAATAGATGCTGCGTCTGGCTTCTTAAGCAGAGTGAAGAGCTCTCTGAAACGAAGAAAAGAGGAACACTGTCTGCCGCTGCCAGCAGTTTTCTGTCTGATGAAGACAAATAAAATATAGAAAAACATAAACCAGCGGAACATGAAGTAAGTGAGTATTTATACCACGTCTATTGTTAGTTTATGTAACACACCGTATGCATTGCAGTATTTAAATATAAAATTCCCTTTTAAATGTATTAGAAGCAACACTTTCTACCGATGCAAAACATGATGGAGCTGCTGCACTGGACAAGCTGCTAACTCAAAATAATCTTGCTGTGGAGAAACACTGACAAAGTGCTGCAACTGTAACTGATGAAAACTGTTAGACCAGCTGCAGGAGCCACATACTGGAAACTTAATTTTGCACAAGTGGTTTAGCCTAGTTATTTTATATCTTTATGCATATGTGCAACCCTCTATATAGAAAATGCTTGTAAAACCCTTTCCTACACCTGAAGAAAAAAAAATAAGCATATTACACTGTGAATTTTAAACAGACTGAGATGCTGTCTCATGTGCTAAGATGAAAGGCCCATTATGCCGTTTAACCTTTGAACCCACTGGCTGCTTGATCCCAAAGGGGATATAAAAGTTGCCATAGGGGCGTCCTTTACTTAATCTTTTTTGACAAAGTAGTTTAGCTCAAATGAATTGAAAACATGAAGAGGAACAACAGACAATTACATTCAATAAACAAGTTGTCTAGAAAACAGCTGCATCTGCTGTTAAAATCCTCAGGTAAGGAATGTTTTGCATGAGCGCTATGTTATTCCATAAATATAACAAAAATCAGTAGCACCGGGAGCCAAACCATCATTCAGTGACTCCAATCACTGTATCATTTTGATTCACTCCAACAACCAACTGGCAACAGCTCACATCAGTCCTCAGCGAAACATGTGTGATGATGATGATGATGATGTAGGAAACAGAAAGAAAGTCAACCGTCAGACAGCTGGGATTATATTTTTTTAACTTTTACCAGCACCTCAAAGGCGACAACATATTTTGAGGGTGAGATCGAGTATCTCCAGACTCGAATGTCTGCCCACTCATGACTCCACCGACACCCACAACCATCACCGCAGCTATTTCATTATTCACCATCCACTCCAGCCCTCTCCTTTCTTCTGCGTTATCAGTCCCATCTTTGCTACCTTGGTTCAGATCTTCCCAAAGCTAATGATGTGACACAGAGCAGCTTACTATTGAACTACTGCGCGCTGCACTCTATAGCTCAAAGACCTGTATAACGCAACACACACATACATGGAAATGTATAGGTACAATTACTGACTTATCCACCAACACTTTGGGTTTCTTGGGTTCTTTTGAAGGCATTACACACACACACACACACACACTAACACATACATGTATACACAAAGGTTGGGCATTTCACATTAAAGGTTCTGGGCTGACAGATATGAAGTGTAAGAGTCTTCACATCAAACAGCACTTTTGCAGCCCTGGTAAACACCGTATTATGTCACTGACAGCATTTCAAACAAGGACAAAAACAAAACATTTAATTTTTCAGCCTGTTGTTGATGCAAAAGGAAAACGAGATATTACATAAGAAGAAGGGTAGATGACAGACAAATTGAAAGGATGACAGAACTACTGAGAAATAAAAATGCATGATTGAAAGAAGATCTGTCTTACTTTGGCAGGTGTTGCTCCTCTCCTCGTACCCCGGGTTACATAGACACTTCCCAATAGGCACAAGCCACTCCCCCTCTGTGCTGCAGTACATTCGTGGAGGCTCCTCCTCTTTGGAGTGATTGACGCATGAGCCTTTGACCTCCACCAGTGACTGGGAGTCCATTGGCACCGTATCAGGGAAGGATGCCAGATTCCTCACTGTTTGCGGGCACTTCTTAAAGTAAACCCTCACTGAAACTAAAGCTACGCAGGCGCCCACATCCTGGAACGCCAGGTAGAAGCCCTTCTTGGTCATGGGGCCCACTTCACGCACCTCAGTGTTGAGCTTGAGGATGCGATCGCCAAGGTCCATTTGAGTGAAACTCTCATCAGCGGCGATGGTGTCGATCTTGGAGAACTGGTGCTCCCTGAAGTGACTGCCCTGGTCATCGTCTGTCTCCAGGTAGAGGAGGTTGAAGGTCTCCTTGCAGGTGCCCAGGACCAACGGGATGGAGTTGCAGTCCCTCAGGGTGAACTTCAGCTCCACATAGATCTTCTGGGCTGACTGGCGAGGGATCCAGTTGGTGCGAAGCCAGTTGTTCTGGCTGTACTCCATCACATTGCAGACCTGGAAAGTCCTGATGGGAGTGTAGTGCTCATCCACCCCACTGATCTCCTCCCACTGCAAAAAAAAATAAGATGGAGAGAAGGAGGAGTGGAGGAGAGAAACAGAGAGAGAGACGAGTAGGAGCAACAGACAAGGGAGGCAGAGAAGCATAAACAGGAGAGGAAAAAAAGAGGGTAGATTAAAGAGAAAGGAGAGAAAAGGGGAGGAAGGCAAAGGAAGGGATGATGGGAGTAACAGACAGAGTTGTAAAGAGGAAGAAAGTGACGGAAAAGACGAAGGGAAAAAAAATGTTAAGAAACGAGAAGAAAAATAAGGGAGGCGGAGAATGAAGGGGTGGAAGAAAATAAGCATTTTGAGGAAAAAAAAAAGACAAGCAAAGAGAGAGCAAAGTTTAAGAGGGAGGAAAAGGAAAGGGGAGGGTTGGAGTCAGAGAAGGAGGAATAAGAGGAAAGTAGGGGAGGATAGCAGAGAGAAAAATAAAGTTATCTCCACCCTGTAAGCAGTTATGAATGAATTATTCAAATTCAGATACACTTGCTGAATACTAAACATCGAATAAACACTTAAGGGTGAAAAATCACACTATCAGATCTCTTGTAAATTCCTCAAATTAATTAAAAGCAAACTTGCTGCCTTAGCCAAATTTTCTAGATTAGCGCACTGTGAAAATATCTCAGAGAAAAACCATGAAGTGATTTCCCATCTCAGTTGTACTAAATGTGTGTGAAGCTACTAAATTGCTGTTAAATATTAACAAAATCTTATAGTGTTTTTTTTTTTTTTTTTTTTTTTTCCACCCTTATACTAACGCGTTAGGACTTCAAGCTGCAGTCTTGGTTATCTGCATCACAGTACGATTGCTACGAAAGGAAACGTGCTGAATCCACTATGAAACAAAAAGCAGCTACGAAGTATAGACAGATGTGAGTGTATACCAGGAACGTCCGTGTCTATCTTACATTTTCCCTCCACTGGGAGAAAGCAATGAGAGAGGAGAGGAGAAAAGAAAGCAGGGTCATTCCTTTTGAATTCAACACAGCGGGAAGACTCATTGATCATGTGCTTTGGCTTCGCTGTTCAGGCAAATCAACAATGAATCACGGCGATGATGAATGGGCAAACACCTGAAACACTGGACTCATTGTGGGTAAAATGACAGTCATTACAACAAACGGGCCTCAATGGATGCTTTTTCTTTTCTTTTCTTTTTTTTTTTTTTGGTGAAGTTAAGAATGGATGTGTGTCTGAATGAGCAGCGCTTTCGTCAAAGAGGGAGAAAAACACTTTTCTTGGTAAGTGGAAACTGAATTATCGCTTCTTTCACACAACCATTAATGGAAACATAAACGCACACATATACATTCGCATAAGACTCATGTGAAGTGTTTAAAGTCCCATAGCAGGCAGACACAGCAGGTGCTTTCAGCCCGAACACAGAAGTTAATAACGAGCTAAGAAAGTCGAGGTTTTCTATTACGCGCTTTTGTGTGCCTGTGTGTGTGTGTGTGTGTGTGTGTGTGTGTGTGTGTGTCTGGGTGTGTGGGTGTAAAGCATATCTGTGAGTGTCTGGTGTTCAAGCAGCTCTCAGGCTTAAGGATGGCCACTTGCTTTTCATCTTACAGTAAAGTTAATGAAACACCCCTGAAAGAGAGAGAGAGGGAGAGGGGAGGGGGGAGGAGAATGAGGGAGAAAAAGCTGGAAAAAGTAAAAAAGATAAAGCTAAAAAGCAGAGTGGAAGGAGGAAGGAGGGAGAGATAGAGAGAGGGGGGAACTGAAGGGGGAGGGGGGGGAGGGGGTATTTCATTTGTGTTTAGTCTCCTCTGTCATGCTTTCCTTAGTATCACCTCATTCATCAGAGTGTAGTCCTCTCGATACGTCTAACAATAACAGGGGAAAGTAGACAGAATTAAGTGGAGCTAAATATAGAGAGGTGAATCTAAACTTCATATTTCACCTCGCTTTAGTCATGCGATGAATAGCTCGACTGAATGATGTGATGACATGCAAAAATATTCGACGACAGACTTTAACACAACAGAAAGTAGAGGGAAGACAAGACCTGCCACTATGATTAGTGATTCTGTTGATATTATGTTTGATAAGCCAATGTACTGACTTGAACTTATTGTAATGATATATTCTACTCTGGTTCAACTGTTTCTATCATAGTGAAATAATGTCTTAAAGCCAGGATATAAAGCAGCACAAATGTCTTCTTTTTGGAACATTTTGCATTTAAATTTTTGTGCATATTCAATCTGTCAGTGCTGTTGGTTAAAAATACTCAATGGACATATTAGCTATCTGCTAAAAGTACTAAAAACATAAGTAGACAGACTCTCATCCTGTCCAGAATAGGGATGTCAGTATTGGGTAATTTTGCTTTTGACAGTCGATGACTAACCGGTTAATTTTTAAGAAAAGTTATGATGCAGCTTTCGTTTGTGAGAGCCAGTAACTTAGGTGGTCAGAGCTAGCTTGACTTTTAGCTCAACCGTCTTCTCCTCCAAGTGTTTTTCAATGCGTTTAGTAGCTCTCGATAGCATAATGTGCTCGTGCTCGAGGTACACAAATATAAATGATAATACGACTATAACGTGACCCTAATTATAAGACGACCCCTCCTTTTCCAACAGCTGTTTTTGGAAAACTTTTTGAATATAACTTACATCATAGTATAGTTACTCACACACTCTCCTGTCAGGCTCTTGGAAGCGGTCAAAAATTATTTTCTCCGGCAGTTAGCATTTATAAGACTGCCTGTTTGTCTTTTTGAGCTCCTTATCATCTGTCACAGTGGTATTTGGCAACTTGACATATTCCGTTTCTGCAGTAGAGACGTCGAAGTCGCTTTGGACTCGTTTTCACTTGTCATGAATTTATTTCCTCCGTGGCAGAAAAACGTTACACGAGCTTTCAGAAACTCCTGCAGGTTAAACTGGAGTAACGAAACACTTTTAGTGCTGACTGACTCTAACACACTCACTATAAACAGACTTTAAGACACTCGCTAGCCTGGCAGCATTCATGCTACAAACAACCCATAATGCAACACTCCGTGTAGAAGTCGGTTTTACACCGGTATTTCAAAAAGTCCGGAAATGTTGTTGATACTTCTCATTTTTCAAAACTGAAATGTGTGAGATTACAAATTGTGGCTTATAGTTACTGCTTCTTTTCATCCAAATGTAGTAATTTGTAAAAACATGAAATATTCATTA